>NW_026607127.1:202500-350971 GCF_029890125.1 Rhinichthys klamathensis goyatoka | reverse complement strand
AACCCTAACCCTAACCCTAACCCTAAGCTTGACCTTTTTGACCTTGCTATTACCTTTCATTTCAGGACCTAAAAGCACCAGCCGTATCCATCCAACAACTCATCCGTATCTATCCAACAACTCTACCGACCAGACCACACTAAAACCTACCCAGAATAGTAAATAACACTCAAAGCAAGAGCCCTTTATTAAAAAAAGCCCACATTTAAACAGCCCGCTCTAAAAAAATTGTGCAGTACCATCTCTACACACCTGGTGGCGCTAGAGACACACACCAAACCAACACCAGTCGACTGGCCATCACTCAATTAGTATACATACCAAGTTTCGTACAGATACAACCAAGCGTTGGAGATATATGGCCAGTTAAGCTTCAGCCAATCAGATGCCATATTTTAATGAGGGTGGTTACTAATGAGGATGAAACTCGTTTTTACCTCCCTACCTATATGCCAAATTAACCCTGACTAACCCTGGCCCCAAAATAACCTTAACCCCAAAATAATGTAGGCCTATAAACATTTCCCTTTTTTCAGACAAAAATATGAAAAAAATGCACAAAAGTATATAACAAACTCATGTATCTATCTATCCATACATCCATCCATCCATCCATCCTACCATCCATCCATCCATCCATCCATCCATCCATCCATCCATACAGGCCTAAAAACATTCACTTTCTTCAGACAAAAAATTAAAAAATATGTTCAAAGTCGAAGAAACTCATCTATCCATCTATCTCTCTATCTCTCTATCTATCTATCTATCTATCTATCTGTCTATATGATAAATAAAAGAATAAATCTTTTATTATATTATACATACTCACCTTTTGACCGTCTGGCATAAAGCTTGACCTTTTTGACCTTGCTATTACCTTTCATTTCAGGACCTAAAAGCACCAGCCGTATCCATCCAACAACTCATCCGTATCTATCCAACAACTCTACCGACCAGACCACACTAAAACCTACCCAGAATAGTAAATAACACTCAAAGCAAGAGCCCTTTATTAAAAAAAGCCCACATTTAAACAGCCCGCTCTAAAAAAATTGTGCAGTACCATCTCTACACACCTGGTGGCGCTAGAGACACACACCAAACCAACACCAGTCGACTGGCCATCACTCAATTAGTATACATACCAAGTTTCGTACAGATACAACCAAGCGTTGGAGATATATGGCCAGTTAAGCTTCAGCCAATCAGATGCCATATTTTAATGAGGGTGGTTACTAATGAGGATGAAACTCGTTTTTACCTCCCTACCTATATGCCAAATTAACCCTGACTAACCCTAACCCAAAACTAACCCTAGCCCCAAAATAACCTTAACCCCAAAATAATGTAGGCCTATAAACATTTCCCTTTTTTCAGACAAAAATATGAAAAACATGCACAAAAGTATATAACAAACTCATGTATCTATCTATCCATACTACCATCCATCCATCAATCCTACCATCCATCCATCCACACATCCATACACACATCCATCCATCCATCCATCCATACAGGCCTAAAAACATTCACTTTCTTCAGACAAAACTATGAAAAAGATGCACAAAAGTATATAACAAACTCATGTATCTATCTATCCATACTACCATCCATCCATCAATCCTACCATCCATCCATCCATACATCCATACACACATCCATCCATCCATACAGGCCTAAAAACATTCACTTTCTTCAGACAAAAAATTAAAAAATATGTTCAAAGTCGAAGAAACTCATCTATCCATCTATCTCTCTATCTCTCTATCTATCTATCTATCTGTCTATATGATAAATAAAAGAATAAATCTTTTATTATATTATACATACTCACCTTTTGACCGTCTGGCATAAAGCTTGACCTTTTTGACCTTCCCAACCACTCACCCCCGTACCTTCCCAACTACTCACCCGTACCTTCCCAACTACTCACCCGTACCTTCCCAACTACTCTACCGACCAGACCACACTAAAACCTACCCAGAATAGTAAATAACACTCAAAGCAAGAGCCCTTTATTAAAAAAAGCCCACATTTAAACAGCCCGCTCTAAAAAAATTGTGCAGTACCATCTCTACACACCTGGTGGCGCTAGAGACACACACCAAACCAACACCAGTCGACTGGCCATCACTCAATTAGTATACATACCAAGTTTCGTACAGATACAACCAAGCGTTGGAGATATATGGCCAGTTAAGCTTCAGCCAATCAGATGCCATATTTTAATGAGGGTGGTTACTAATGAGGATGAAACTCGTTTTTACCTCCCTACCTATATGCCAAATTAACCCTGACTAACCCTGGCCCCAAAATAACCTTAACCCCAAAATAATGTAGGCCTATAAACATTTCCCTTTTTTCAGACAAAAATATGAAAAAAATGCACAAAAGTATATAACAAACTCATGTATCTATCTATCCATACATCCATCCATCCATCCATCCTACCATCCATCCATCCATCCATCCATCCATCCATCCATCCATCCATCCATACAGGCCTAAAAACATTCACTTTCTTCAGACAAAAAATTAAAAAATATGTTCAAAGTCGAAGAAACTCATCTATCCATCTATCTCTCTATCTCTCTATCTATCTATCTATCTGTCTATATGATAAATAAAAGAATAAATCTTTTATTATATTATACATACTCACCTTTTGACCGTCTGGCATAAAGCTTGACCTTTTTGACCTTGCTATTACCTTTCATTTCAGGACCTAAAAGCACCAGCCGTATCCATCCAACAACTCATCCGTATCTATCCAACAACTCTACCGACCAGACCACACTAAAACCTACCCAGAATAGTAAATAACACTCAAAGCAAGAGCCCTTTATTAAAAAAAGCCCACATTTAAACAGCCCGCTCTAAAAAAATTGTGCAGTACCATCTCTACACACCTGGTGGCGCTAGAGACACACACCAAACCAACACCAGTCGACTGGCCATCACTCAATTAGTATACATACCAAGTTTCGTACAGATACAACCAAGCGTTGGAGATATATGGCCAGTTAAGCTTCAGCCAATCAGATGCCATATTTTAATGAGGGTGGTTACTAATGAGGATGAAACTCGTTTTTACCTCCCTACCTATATGCCAAATTAACCCTGACTAACCCTGGCCCCAAAATAACCTTAACCCCAAAATAATGTAGGCCTATAAACATTTCCCTTTTTTCAGACAAAAATATGAAAAAAATGCACAAAAGTATATAACAAACTCATGTATCTATCTATCCATACATCCATCCATCCATCCATCCTACCATCCATCCATCCATCCATCCATCCATCCATCCATCCATCCATACAGGCCTAAAAACATTCACTTTCTTCAGACAAAAAATTAAAAAATATGTTCAAAGTCGAAGAAACTCATCTATCCATCTATCTCTCTATCTCTCTATCTATCTATCTATCTATCTATCTATCTATCTGTCTATATGATAAATAAAAGAATAAATCTTTTATTATATTATACATACTCACCTTTTGACCGTCTGGCATAAAGCTTGACCTTTTTGACCTTGCTATTACCTTTCATTTCAGGACCTAAAAGCACCAGCCGTATCCATCCAACAACTCATCCGTATCTATCCAACAACTCTACCGACCAGACCACACTAAAACCTACCCAGAATAGTAAATAACACTCAAAGCAAGAGCCCTTTATTAAAAAAAGCCCACATTTAAACAGCCCGCTCTAAAAAAATTGTGCAGTACCATCTCTACACACCTGGTGGCGCTAGAGACACACACCAAACCAACACCAGTCGACTGGCCATCACTCAATTAGTATACATACCAAGTTTCGTACAGATACAACCAAGCGTTGGAGATATATGGCCAGTTAAGCTTCAGCCAATCAGATGCCATATTTTAATGAGGGTGGTTACTAATGAGGATGAAACTCGTTTTTACCTCCCTACCTAACCCTAACCCTAACCCTAACCCTAACCCTAACCCTAACCCACCCACTCCGGACCTAAACCTACCCTCAGTAACCCCTGTGACTCCAACCACTCTGAACCTAAACCTACCCACCATACCCCTGAAACCCACACCCACTCCGGACCTAATCCTACCCTCAGTAACCTCTGTGACTCCACCCACTCTGGACCTAAACCTACCCACCATACCCCCGAAGCCCACACCCACTCCGGACCTAATCCTACCCTCAGTAACCTAAGCTTACACCCACTCCAGACCTAAACCTACCCTCAGTAACCCCTGTGACTCCACCCACTCTAAACCTAAACCTACCCGCCATACCCCCGAAGCCCACACCCACTCCGGACCTAATCCTACCCTCAGTAACCCCTGTGACTCCACCCACTCTGAACCTAAACCTACCCACCATACCCCCGAAGCCCACACCCACTCCGGACCTAATCCTACCCTCAATAACCCCTGTGACTCCACCCACTCTGAACCTAAACCTACCCACCATACCCCCGAAGCCCACACCCACTCCGGACCTAATCCTACCCTTCTTAACCCCTGTGACTCCACCCACTCTGAACCTAAACCTACCCACCATACCCCGGAAGCCCACACCCACTCCGGACCTAATCCTACCCTCAGGAACCTAAGCTTACACCCACTCCGGACCTAAGCTTACACCCACTCCGGACCTAAACCTACCCTCAGTAACCCTTGTAAAAACCATCGAAAACCATCAGAAACCACATGAAAACCACCAAAACCAAAAAAAACCATCAAAAACCACCTAAAGCCACACTAAAATCATCAAAAAACGCCTCAGAAACCACCAAAAACGATTAGAAATCCTAAAAAACCATCGAAAACCACTAAAAGCCAATAAAAACCAACAATAACCACCCAAAAACCATCAGAAACCAACCAAAACCACATCAAAACCACCAAAATCACCTTAGAAACCACCAAAAATCATTAGGAAACCTAAAAAACCATCTAGAACCACTAAAAACCACATGAAAACCACCGAAACCACCAAAAAACCATGAGAAATCACCTTCAAAAGAAAACCATCGGATACCATGGGAAAACTTCCCAAAAAAATAGACACCATTTGGGATCAATCGGGACAAATTGGGACGATTAGGGATCATAAAAACCCAAGATCCAGCTGAATAGAATAGTATCCACTTCCAAATCAAGCTGAAACGGATAGGGACCTTGAAATACACCATAGGAAACTACCAACCAATCAGGAGACAGAACCACTTACATGATCCAATTAGAATCCATTAAGACCAATTAGATACAATTGAGACCTAACTCAACATATTCCATCTCCAAAATAGTTTTAAAATAGATTAAAACAAGGAAATACACGTAATTGAGGCAATTAACCAATTAGGAGACAAAGTCAAAAAACCAGAACCAATTAAAAACCAGGAGGACCAACGAGGACCGTTCTTGCCCCTTTTCGACTAATTAGAAGCTCTATTCCTCGCTCAAACGGATCAAGAAACATATTGTTAGAGAGGTTAAGATCTAAGCTAGGATATCCAGTCCTGAAAAGAGGTAAAAAATTAATTTTCAAAAAATTATTTTAATTACCGTCATAGTAACCGTTAAACCAGAGAATATATACCACTAGGGGGAGATAGGAATTCTCCAGGGTAGATGCTCCCAGCGGTCGTCCTTGGTAAGGATAACGTCGGTTTGGTTCTTGCATTTGCTCTAGGGGGGAAGGCTGGTAGAAGCTTGATGTATCACCTGATGCATCCGCCAGCTTGAACTCCGACCTAGGCTCTTAAAAATCCGTCCATTTAGCATGGTGGACGGGGGGCCTAGGGATGCCCGCAGGGGCCTCTTGTGGCTTCTTGACTGGGTACCATGCCTCTTTATGGGGAGGGCTAACGATAGTTTCGGGCTCTCCTGGGGCGTTGGGACTTGGTTTTGAGGAGATTGCGGAGGCTCTGGAGGTTTCCACGGTGGTCGTCCGGTGGCCCCCGAGTTGCTAGTGGGTACTGGACTTGTCCGGGGCCCATGGGTGACGGGGGGCCGGCGGATACACTGGGGTGCCTCCGAGGGGCTCCTTTGGTGCCTGGGCGGAACACCCAACCAAAGGCAGGAAAAGCGGAGGAATTCGCTTCACTGCTGGGTTGGTGACCGGTTCCCGGGGACCGGGGAGTCCTGACAGGGTCCCTCTGGTTCTCTCAATGGGGGGACCAGGGGGCCCCCGGGCAAAATCAACCCATGATCATTGGGGTGCGGCTCAATGTGGCCGAGGACCTTTGATCCGGTTTGATTTGGGCAAAGGACTCTCTTGGAGGCCTCCGATCATCCAGGCTTGCTTGGTTGCTGGGGACCTTTGAGGGAGCCCGATCTCTGGCCTAAGCCGGGGAAGGCCCCAAACCAAAGTCAGGCAGAGAAATCTGGAACCGGTTAGAGGTTCAACTGACTTGGGTAGGGAGTTCAGAGGACTCACCGGATGGAAGGCCCCAGGCTGACCTCCGGGTCTCCAAAGAACTCCCACTCTGTACGCAGAGTATACCCCGAGATGAGACCAATAGTCTGCAGACTCCTTCCGGGGGACCTGGGTAACCTAACGGTGTCAACAAAGGGTCTTTCTGGTGGAGTGGTAAGTATCCAGCCCCCCTGTACCTTCGGGCTTGCACACAGGGAAGGTGACCTAGGGCATACAGGTCTTAAATGGGTGCCCAGTTTTTCATGGCAATTTAGGCCACCCATACAACAGCACATTGGCACCACAACATCTCTGACACACTGATACTAAAAGAGATAGGAAAATAGAAGCAATTCCAAAGCCCTTTAAATGGTAACACAGAATCCAACCACAATGGTTTTGAGATTCTAACAATACCCATTTAGAAATTGGCTACGAGACATTCGCTGGGAACTGATCAACCCAAGCGGGCCGCCTCAGAGGAGAGTGTCTGGTTGTCGAAGGTGCCGAAACACTTGATGATCCTGAGGTACACCACTGAAGAAATGTCTCAAAGATTTCCCTCTCACCATTGGGTTTTTGGGGGACTAGGACTGAAACATCTTTTCCTGAAAAAAAGCCCACCCAGTTCATCGAAATCGAGTATACTAGATAAAGAGTAGGGAATGAATCGAACGCCCAAAACAGGGAGAAAAGGGAGGAGCACAGACAAGCCTAACATTTCAAGTTCATTCTATTAGAACTAAAACTAGCCTTAAAAAACAATAGAACAGTGTAGAGTAGGAACTGAATGCCCAGACAGGCAGGAAGATGGGGGGCCCAGACAGGCCTAACATTTTCCGGTTCATCTAAATCAGACATAACAGATAAGAGTAGGGAATGAATCTAATGCCCAGACAGGCGAAAAGGTGGGTGACCCAGACAGGTCTAACACTTTTAGGTTCATCTTACTAGAACTAAAAATGAACTGAATGCCCAGACAGGCAGGAAGATGGGGGGCCCAGACAGGCCTAACATTTTCCGGTTCATCTAAATCAGACATAACAGATAAGAGTAGGGAATGAATCTAACGCCCAGACAGGCGAAAAGGTGGGTGACCCAGACAGGTCTAACACTTTTAGGTTCATCTTACTAGAACTAAAAATGAACTGAATGCCCAGACAGGCAGGAAGATGGGGGGCCCAGACAGGCCTAACATTTTCCGGTTCATCTAAATCAGAAATAACAGATAAGAGTAGGGAATGAATCTAACGCCCAGACAGGCGAAAAGGTGGGTGACCCAGACAGGTCTAACACCTTTAGGTTCATCTTACTAGAACTAAAAATGAACTGAATGCCCAGACAGACATGAAGATGGGTGGCCCAGACAGGCCTAACTTTTTCCAGTTCATATAAATCAGACAAGAGTAGGGAATGAATCTAACGCCCAGACAGGCGAAAAAGTGAATGACCCAGACAGGTCTAACACTTTTGGGTTCATCTTACTAGAACTAAAAATAAATAGATAGATTCAGGGACTAATAAAAACCAAAAAGAATTTAGAAGTTAGCTAAAATAGTAATAAATCTGGAATAGTTATAATTAAAAAATAAAAAATAAAAAATAAAAAATAAAAAAATTATATTAAAAAATAAAAAAATAAAAAAATAAAAAATAAAAATAAATAAATACCAACGGTTTTCAGAGAATAGATTACAAAAAAGACCTCATGCCAAAATATGGTTGATCAGGACGTCCATAAAAGCGTCACCCACAGGTACAGGTAGTGTCAAACAAGCGTAGGCCCGTGCACTTCCTCGGTCTCCCTATTCCAAACCTCCTTGAGCAAAGGTTCAAGTAGGGGGGAGTCGTTGTAACTTCCTCAAAACCTAACCCTAGCCAGAGCCGTCGGACATGAACTACCCTACTCACACCAAAGGATTACGAAAGGTCTGGAACGCCCTGTACAACTAACTAGGATTAAATACAAAAATTTATTACTTCACCGGACGAGTTAATATATTAAAAAGTACCACAAAAATCTCCCCTTCCCCACCTCCAATTCCCAAATAGGGAAAAAGAGGAAGGTGACTAGGGAATGAACCAAACGCCCAGACAGGCATGAAAATGGAGGGCCCAGAAAGGTCTAACATTTTCGGGTTCACCAAAAAAGAATACATTAACACGGATAAAACATATTTTTTAGAAACATAATCATAAGGACCTACACCAAATTCAAAAACGGATTACTAATCTTCTCTTCTCTTTCACCCCCCTCTCTTAGAACACAATAATAAAGTCGAAATATGACAACAAACTCGGATTTTAGGCTACTCACCAGAAAACTAGACAGCTTCCTAAAAACCGTATATTCACAAAAAGATGGGTACCAGAGAGATCCAAAGACTCCACCCACTCTGAACCTAAACCTACCCACCATACCCCCGAAGCCCACACCCACTCTGGACATAATCCTACCCTCAGTAACCTTAGCTTACACCCACTCCGGACCTAAACCTACCCTCAGTAACCCCTGTGACTCCAACCACTCTGAACCTAAACCTACCCACCATACCCCTGAAACCCACACCCACTCCGGACCTAATCCTACCCTCAGTAACCTCTGTGACTCCACCCACTCTGGACCTAAACCTACCCACCATACCCCCGAAGCCCACACCCACTCCGGACCTAATCCTACCCTCAGTAACCTAAGCTTACACCCACTCCAGACCTAAACCTACCCTCAGTAACCCCTGTGACTCCACCCACTCTAAACCTAAACCTACCCGCCATACCCCCGAAGCCCACACCCACTCCGGACCTAATCCTACCCTCAGTAACCCCTGTGACTCCACCCACTCTGAACCTAAACCTACCCACCATACCCCCGAAGCCCACACCCACTCCGGACCTAATCCTACCCTCAATAACCCCTGTGACTCCACCCACTCTGAACCTAAACCTACCCACCATACCCCCGAAGCCCACACCCACTCCGGACCTAATCCTACCCTTCTTAACCCCTGTGACTCCACCCACTCTGAACCTAAACCTACCCACCATACCCCGGAAGCCCACACCCACTCCGGACCTAATCCTACCCTCAGGAACCTAAGCTTACACCCACTCCGGACCTAAGCTTACACCCACTCCGGACCTAAACCTACCCTCAGTAACCCTTGTAAAAACCATCGAAAACCATCAGAAACCACATGAAAACCACCAAAACCAAAAAAAACCATCAAAAACCACCTAAAGCCACACTAAAATCATCAAAAAACGCCTCAGAAACCACCAAAAACGATTAGAAATCCTAAAAAACCATCGAAAACCACTAAAAGCCAATAAAAACCAACAATAACCACCCAAAAACCATCAGAAACCAACCAAAACCACATCAAAACCACCAAAATCACCTTAGAAACCACCAAAAATCATTAGGAAACCTAAAAAACCATCTAGAACCACTAAAAACCACATGAAAACCACCGAAACCACCAAAAAACCATGAGAAATCACCTTCAAAAGAAAACCATCGGATACCATGGGAAAACTTCCCAAAAAAATAGACACCATTTGGGATCAATCGGGACAAATTGGGACGATTAGGGATCATAAAAACCCAAGATCCAGCTGAATAGAATAGTATCCACTTCCAAATCAAGCTGAAACGGATAGGGACCTTGAAATACACCATAGGAAACTACCAACCAATCAGGAGACAGAACCACTTACATGATCCAATTAGAATCCATTAAGACCAATTAGATACAATTGAGACCTAACTCAACATATTCCATCTCCAAAATAGTTTTAAAATAGATTAAAACAAGGAAATACACGTAATTGAGGCAATTAACCAATTAGGAGACAAAGTCAAAAAACCAGAACCAATTAAAAACCAGGAGGACCAACGAGGACCGTTCTTGCCCCTTTTCGACTAATTAGAAGCTCTATTCCTCGCTCAAACGGATCAAGAAACATATTGTTAGAGAGGTTAAGATCTAAGCTAGGATATCCAGTCCTGAAAAGAGGTAAAAAATTAATTTTCAAAAAATTATTTTAATTACCGTCATAGTAACCGTTAAACCAGAGAATATATACCACTAGGGGGAGATAGGAATTCTCCAGGGTAGATGCTCCCAGCGGTCGTCCTTGGTAAGGATAACGTCGGTTTGGTTCTTGCATTTGCTCTAGGGGGGAAGGCTGGTAGAAGCTTGATGTATCACCTGATGCATCCGCCAGCTTGAACTCCGACCTAGGCTCTTAAAAATCCGTCCATTTAGCATGGTGGACGGGGGGCCTAGGGATGCCCGCAGGGGCCTCTTGTGGCTTCTTGACTGGGTACCATGCCTCTTTATGGGGAGGGCTAACGATAGTTTCGGGCTCTCCTGGGGCGTTGGGACTTGGTTTTGAGGAGATTGCGGAGGCTCTGGAGGTTTCCACGGTGGTCGTCCGGTGGCCCCCGAGTTGCTAGTGGGTACTGGACTTGTCCGGGGCCCATGGGTGACGGGGGGCCGGCGGATACACTGGGGTGCCTCCGAGGGGCTCCTTTGGTGCCTGGGCGGAACACCCAACCAAAGGCAGGAAAAGCGGAGGAATTCGCTTCACTGCTGGGTTGGTGACCGGTTCCCGGGGACCGGGGAGTCCTGACAGGGTCCCTCTGGTTCTCTCAATGGGGGGACCAGGGGGCCCCCGGGCAAAATCAACCCATGATCATTGGGGTGCGGCTCAATGTGGCCGAGGACCTTTGATCCGGTTTGATTTGGGCAAAGGACTCTCTTGGAGGCCTCCGATCATCCAGGCTTGCTTGGTTGCTGGGGACCTTTGAGGGAGCCCGATCTCTGGCCTAAGCCGGGGAAGGCCCCAAACCAAAGTCAGGCAGAGAAATCTGGAACCGGTTAGAGGTTCAACTGACTTGGGTAGGGAGTTCAGAGGACTCACCGGATGGAAGGCCCCAGGCTGACCTCCGGGTCTCCAAAGAACTCCCACTCTGTACGCAGAGTATACCCCGAGATGAGACCAATAGTCTGCAGACTCCTTCCGGGGGACCTGGGTAACCTAACGGTGTCAACAAAGGGTCTTTCTGGTGGAGTGGTAAGTATCCAGCCCCCCTGTACCTTCGGGCTTGCACACAGGGAAGGTGACCTAGGGCATACAGGTCTTAAATGGGTGCCCAGTTTTTCATGGCAATTTAGGCCACCCATACAACAGCACATTGGCACCACAACATCTCTGACACACTGATACTAAAAGAGATAGGAAAATAGAAGCAATTCCAAAGCCCTTTAAATGGTAACACAGAATCCAACCACAATGGTTTTGAGATTCTAACAATACCCATTTAGAAATTGGCTACGAGACATTCGCTGGGAACTGATCAACCCAAGCGGGCCGCCTCAGAGGAGAGTGTCTGGTTGTCGAAGGTGCCGAAACACTTGATGATCCTGAGGTACACCACTGAAGAAATGTCTCAAAGATTTCCCTCTCACCATTGGGTTTTTGGGGGACTAGGACTGAAACATCTTTTCCTGAAAAAAAGCCCACCCAGTTCATCGAAATCGAGTATACTAGATAAAGAGTAGGGAATGAATCGAACGCCCAAAACAGGGAGAAAAGGGAGGAGCACAGACAAGCCTAACATTTCAAGTTCATTCTATTAGAACTAAAACTAGCCTTAAAAAACAATAGAACAGTGTAGAGTAGGAACTGAATGCCCAGACAGGCAGGAAGATGGGGGGCCCAGACAGGCCTAACATTTTCCGGTTCATCTAAATCAGACATAACAGATAAGAGTAGGGAATGAATCTAATGCCCAGACAGGCGAAAAGGTGGGTGACCCAGACAGGTCTAACACTTTTAGGTTCATCTTACTAGAACTAAAAATGAACTGAATGCCCAGACAGGCAGGAAGATGGGGGGCCCAGACAGGCCTAACATTTTCCGGTTCATCTAAATCAGACATAACAGATAAGAGTAGGGAATGAATCTAACGCCCAGACAGGCGAAAAGGTGGGTGACCCAGACAGGTCTAACACTTTTAGGTTCATCTTACTAGAACTAAAAATGAACTGAATGCCCAGACAGGCAGGAAGATGGGGGGCCCAGACAGGCCTAACATTTTCCGGTTCATCTAAATCAGAAATAACAGATAAGAGTAGGGAATGAATCTAACGCCCAGACAGGCGAAAAGGTGGGTGACCCAGACAGGTCTAACACCTTTAGGTTCATCTTACTAGAACTAAAAATGAACTGAATGCCCAGACAGACATGAAGATGGGTGGCCCAGACAGGCCTAACTTTTTCCAGTTCATATAAATCAGACAAGAGTAGGGAATGAATCTAACGCCCAGACAGGCGAAAAAGTGAATGACCCAGACAGGTCTAACACTTTTGGGTTCATCTTACTAGAACTAAAAATAAATAGATAGATTCAGGGACTAATAAAAACCAAAAAGAATTTAGAAGTTAGCTAAAATAGTAATAAATCTGGAATAGTTATAATTAAAAAATAAAAAATAAAAAATAAAAAATAAAAAAATTATATTAAAAAATAAAAAAATAAAAAAATAAAAAATAAAAATAAATAAATACCAACGGTTTTCAGAGAATAGATTACAAAAAAGACCTCATGCCAAAATATGGTTGATCAGGACGTCCATAAAAGCGTCACCCACAGGTACAGGTAGTGTCAAACAAGCGTAGGCCCGTGCACTTCCTCGGTCTCCCTATTCCAAACCTCCTTGAGCAAAGGTTCAAGTAGGGGGGAGTCGTTGTAACTTCCTCAAAACCTAACCCTAGCCAGAGCCGTCGGACATGAACTACCCTACTCACACCAAAGGATTACGAAAGGTCTGGAACGCCCTGTACAACTAACTAGGATTAAATACAAAAATTTATTACTTCACCGGACGAGTTAATATATTAAAAAGTACCACAAAAATCTCCCCTTCCCCACCTCCAATTCCCAAATAGGGAAAAAGAGGAAGGTGACTAGGGAATGAACCAAACGCCCAGACAGGCATGAAAATGGAGGGCCCAGAAAGGTCTAACATTTTCGGGTTCACCAAAAAAGAATACATTAACACGGATAAAACATATTTTTTAGAAACATAATCATAAGGACCTACACCAAATTCAAAAACGGATTACTAATCTTCTCTTCTCTTTCACCCCCCTCTCTTAGAACACAATAATAAAGTCGAAATATGACAACAAACTCGGATTTTAGGCTACTCACCAGAAAACTAGACAGCTTCCTAAAAACCGTATATTCACAAAAAGATGGGTACCAGAGAGATCCAAAGACTCCACCCACTCTGAACCTAAACCTACCCACCATACCCCCGAAGCCCACACCCACTCTGGACATAATCCTACCCTCAGTAACCTTAGCTTACACCCACTCCGGACCTAAACCTACCCTCAGTAACCCCTGTGACTCCAACCACTCTGAACCTAAACCTACCCACCATACCCCTGAAACCCACACCCACTCCGGACCTAATCCTACCCTCAGTAACCTCTGTGACTCCACCCACTCTGGACCTAAACCTACCCACCATACCCCCGAAGCCCACACCCACTCCGGACCTAATCCTACCCTCAGTAACCTAAGCTTACACCCACTCCAGACCTAAACCTACCCTCAGTAACCCCTGTGACTCCACCCACTCTAAACCTAAACCTACCCGCCATACCCCCGAAGCCCACACCCACTCCGGACCTAATCCTACCCTCAGTAACCCCTGTGACTCCACCCACTCTGAACCTAAACCTACCCACCATACCCCCGAAGCCCACACCCACTCCGGACCTAATCCTACCCTCAATAACCCCTGTGACTCCACCCACTCTGAACCTAAACCTACCCACCATACCCCCGAAGCCCACACCCACTCCGGACCTAATCCTACCCTTCTTAACCCCTGTGACTCCACCCACTCTGAACCTAAACCTACCCACCATACCCCGGAAGCCCACACCCACTCCGGACCTAATCCTACCCTCAGGAACCTAAGCTTACACCCACTCCGGACCTAAGCTTACACCCACTCCGGACCTAAACCTACCCTCAGTAACCCTTGTAAAAACCATCGAAAACCATCAGAAACCACATGAAAACCACCAAAACCAAAAAAAACCATCAAAAACCACCTAAAGCCACACTAAAATCATCAAAAAACGCCTCAGAAACCACCAAAAACGATTAGAAATCCTAAAAAACCATCGAAAACCACTAAAAGCCAATAAAAACCAACAATAACCACCCAAAAACCATCAGAAACCAACCAAAACCACATCAAAACCACCAAAATCACCTTAGAAACCACCAAAAATCATTAGGAAACCTAAAAAACCATCTAGAACCACTAAAAACCACATGAAAACCACCGAAACCACCAAAAAACCATGAGAAATCACCTTCAAAAGAAAACCATCGGATACCATGGGAAAACTTCCCAAAAAAATAGACACCATTTGGGATCAATCGGGACAAATTGGGACGATTAGGGATCATAAAAACCCAAGATCCAGCTGAATAGAATAGTATCCACTTCCAAATCAAGCTGAAACGGATAGGGACCTTGAAATACACCATAGGAAACTACCAACCAATCAGGAGACAGAACCACTTACATGATCCAATTAGAATCCATTAAGACCAATTAGATACAATTGAGACCTAACTCAACATATTCCATCTCCAAAATAGTTTTAAAATAGATTAAAACAAGGAAATACACGTAATTGAGGCAATTAACCAATTAGGAGACAAAGTCAAAAAACCAGAACCAATTAAAAACCAGGAGGACCAACGAGGACCGTTCTTGCCCCTTTTCGACTAATTAGAAGCTCTATTCCTCGCTCAAACGGATCAAGAAACATATTGTTAGAGAGGTTAAGATCTAAGCTAGGATATCCAGTCCTGAAAAGAGGTAAAAAATTAATTTTCAAAAAATTATTTTAATTACCGTCATAGTAACCGTTAAACCAGAGAATATATACCACTAGGGGGAGATAGGAATTCTCCAGGGTAGATGCTCCCAGCGGTCGTCCTTGGTAAGGATAACGTCGGTTTGGTTCTTGCATTTGCTCTAGGGGGGAAGGCTGGTAGAAGCTTGATGTATCACCTGATGCATCCGCCAGCTTGAACTCCGACCTAGGCTCTTAAAAATCCGTCCATTTAGCATGGTGGACGGGGGGCCTAGGGATGCCCGCAGGGGCCTCTTGTGGCTTCTTGACTGGGTACCATGCCTCTTTATGGGGAGGGCTAACGATAGTTTCGGGCTCTCCTGGGGCGTTGGGACTTGGTTTTGAGGAGATTGCGGAGGCTCTGGAGGTTTCCACGGTGGTCGTCCGGTGGCCCCCGAGTTGCTAGTGGGTACTGGACTTGTCCGGGGCCCATGGGTGACGGGGGGCCGGCGGATACACTGGGGTGCCTCCGAGGGGCTCCTTTGGTGCCTGGGCGGAACACCCAACCAAAGGCAGGAAAAGCGGAGGAATTCGCTTCACTGCTGGGTTGGTGACCGGTTCCCGGGGACCGGGGAGTCCTGACAGGGTCCCTCTGGTTCTCTCAATGGGGGGACCAGGGGGCCCCCGGGCAAAATCAACCCATGATCATTGGGGTGCGGCTCAATGTGGCCGAGGACCTTTGATCCGGTTTGATTTGGGCAAAGGACTCTCTTGGAGGCCTCCGATCATCCAGGCTTGCTTGGTTGCTGGGGACCTTTGAGGGAGCCCGATCTCTGGCCTAAGCCGGGGAAGGCCCCAAACCAAAGTCAGGCAGAGAAATCTGGAACCGGTTAGAGGTTCAACTGACTTGGGTAGGGAGTTCAGAGGACTCACCGGATGGAAGGCCCCAGGCTGACCTCCGGGTCTCCAAAGAACTCCCACTCTGTACGCAGAGTATACCCCGAGATGAGACCAATAGTCTGCAGACTCCTTCCGGGGGACCTGGGTAACCTAACGGTGTCAACAAAGGGTCTTTCTGGTGGAGTGGTAAGTATCCAGCCCCCCTGTACCTTCGGGCTTGCACACAGGGAAGGTGACCTAGGGCATACAGGTCTTAAATGGGTGCCCAGTTTTTCATGGCAATTTAGGCCACCCATACAACAGCACATTGGCACCACAACATCTCTGACACACTGATACTAAAAGAGATAGGAAAATAGAAGCAATTCCAAAGCCCTTTAAATGGTAACACAGAATCCAACCACAATGGTTTTGAGATTCTAACAATACCCATTTAGAAATTGGCTACGAGACATTCGCTGGGAACTGATCAACCCAAGCGGGCCGCCTCAGAGGAGAGTGTCTGGTTGTCGAAGGTGCCGAAACACTTGATGATCCTGAGGTACACCACTGAAGAAATGTCTCAAAGATTTCCCTCTCACCATTGGGTTTTTGGGGGACTAGGACTGAAACATCTTTTCCTGAAAAAAAGCCCACCCAGTTCATCGAAATCGAGTATACTAGATAAAGAGTAGGGAATGAATCGAACGCCCAAAACAGGGAGAAAAGGGAGGAGCACAGACAAGCCTAACATTTCAAGTTCATTCTATTAGAACTAAAACTAGCCTTAAAAAACAATAGAACAGTGTAGAGTAGGAACTGAATGCCCAGACAGGCAGGAAGATGGGGGGCCCAGACAGGCCTAACATTTTCCGGTTCATCTAAATCAGACATAACAGATAAGAGTAGGGAATGAATCTAATGCCCAGACAGGCGAAAAGGTGGGTGACCCAGACAGGTCTAACACTTTTAGGTTCATCTTACTAGAACTAAAAATGAACTGAATGCCCAGACAGGCAGGAAGATGGGGGGCCCAGACAGGCCTAACATTTTCCGGTTCATCTAAATCAGACATAACAGATAAGAGTAGGGAATGAATCTAACGCCCAGACAGGCGAAAAGGTGGGTGACCCAGACAGGTCTAACACTTTTAGGTTCATCTTACTAGAACTAAAAATGAACTGAATGCCCAGACAGGCAGGAAGATGGGGGGCCCAGACAGGCCTAACATTTTCCGGTTCATCTAAATCAGAAATAACAGATAAGAGTAGGGAATGAATCTAACGCCCAGACAGGCGAAAAGGTGGGTGACCCAGACAGGTCTAACACCTTTAGGTTCATCTTACTAGAACTAAAAATGAACTGAATGCCCAGACAGACATGAAGATGGGTGGCCCAGACAGGCCTAACTTTTTCCAGTTCATATAAATCAGACAAGAGTAGGGAATGAATCTAACGCCCAGACAGGCGAAAAAGTGAATGACCCAGACAGGTCTAACACTTTTGGGTTCATCTTACTAGAACTAAAAATAAATAGATAGATTCAGGGACTAATAAAAACCAAAAAGAATTTAGAAGTTAGCTAAAATAGTAATAAATCTGGAATAGTTATAATTAAAAAATAAAAAATAAAAAATAAAAAATAAAAAAATTATATTAAAAAATAAAAAAATAAAAAAATAAAAAATAAAAATAAATAAATACCAACGGTTTTCAGAGAATAGATTACAAAAAAGACCTCATGCCAAAATATGGTTGATCAGGACGTCCATAAAAGCGTCACCCACAGGTACAGGTAGTGTCAAACAAGCGTAGGCCCGTGCACTTCCTCGGTCTCCCTATTCCAAACCTCCTTGAGCAAAGGTTCAAGTAGGGGGGAGTCGTTGTAACTTCCTCAAAACCTAACCCTAGCCAGAGCCGTCGGACATGAACTACCCTACTCACACCAAAGGATTACGAAAGGTCTGGAACGCCCTGTACAACTAACTAGGATTAAATACAAAAATTTATTACTTCACCGGACGAGTTAATATATTAAAAAGTACCACAAAAATCTCCCCTTCCCCACCTCCAATTCCCAAATAGGGAAAAAGAGGAAGGTGACTAGGGAATGAACCAAACGCCCAGACAGGCATGAAAATGGAGGGCCCAGAAAGGTCTAACATTTTCGGGTTCACCAAAAAAGAATACATTAACACGGATAAAACATATTTTTTAGAAACATAATCATAAGGACCTACACCAAATTCAAAAACGGATTACTAATCTTCTCTTCTCTTTCACCCCCCTCTCTTAGAACACAATAATAAAGTCGAAATATGACAACAAACTCGGATTTTAGGCTACTCACCAGAAAACTAGACAGCTTCCTAAAAACCGTATATTCACAAAAAGATGGGTACCAGAGAGATCCAAAGACTCCACCCACTCTGAACCTAAACCTACCCACCATACCCCCGAAGCCCACACCCACTCTGGACATAATCCTACCCTCAGTAACCTTAGCTTACACCCACTCCGGACCTAAACCTACCCTCAGTAACCCCTGTGACTCCAACCACTCTGAACCTAAACCTACCCACCATACCCCTGAAACCCACACCCACTCCGGACCTAATCCTACCCTCAGTAACCTCTGTGACTCCACCCACTCTGGACCTAAACCTACCCACCATACCCCCGAAGCCCACACCCACTCCGGACCTAATCCTACCCTCAGTAACCTAAGCTTACACCCACTCCAGACCTAAACCTACCCTCAGTAACCCCTGTGACTCCACCCACTCTAAACCTAAACCTACCCGCCATACCCCCGAAGCCCACACCCACTCCGGACCTAATCCTACCCTCAGTAACCCCTGTGACTCCACCCACTCTGAACCTAAACCTACCCACCATACCCCCGAAGCCCACACCCACTCCGGACCTAATCCTACCCTCAATAACCCCTGTGACTCCACCCACTCTGAACCTAAACCTACCCACCATACCCCCGAAGCCCACACCCACTCCGGACCTAATCCTACCCTTCTTAACCCCTGTGACTCCACCCACTCTGAACCTAAACCTACCCACCATACCCCGGAAGCCCACACCCACTCCGGACCTAATCCTACCCTCAGGAACCTAAGCTTACACCCACTCCGGACCTAAGCTTACACCCACTCCGGACCTAAACCTACCCTCAGTAACCCTTGTAAAAACCATCGAAAACCATCAGAAACCACATGAAAACCACCAAAACCAAAAAAAACCATCAAAAACCACCTAAAGCCACACTAAAATCATCAAAAAACGCCTCAGAAACCACCAAAAACGATTAGAAATCCTAAAAAACCATCGAAAACCACTAAAAGCCAATAAAAACCAACAATAACCACCCAAAAACCATCAGAAACCAACCAAAACCACATCAAAACCACCAAAATCACCTTAGAAACCACCAAAAATCATTAGGAAACCTAAAAAACCATCTAGAACCACTAAAAACCACATGAAAACCACCGAAACCACCAAAAAACCATGAGAAATCACCTTCAAAAGAAAACCATCGGATACCATGGGAAAACTTCCCAAAAAAATAGACACCATTTGGGATCAATCGGGACAAATTGGGACGATTAGGGATCATAAAAACCCAAGATCCAGCTGAATAGAATAGTATCCACTTCCAAATCAAGCTGAAACGGATAGGGACCTTGAAATACACCATAGGAAACTACCAACCAATCAGGAGACAGAACCACTTACATGATCCAATTAGAATCCATTAAGACCAATTAGATACAATTGAGACCTAACTCAACATATTCCATCTCCAAAATAGTTTTAAAATAGATTAAAACAAGGAAATACACGTAATTGAGGCAATTAACCAATTAGGAGACAAAGTCAAAAAACCAGAACCAATTAAAAACCAGGAGGACCAACGAGGACCGTTCTTGCCCCTTTTCGACTAATTAGAAGCTCTATTCCTCGCTCAAACGGATCAAGAAACATATTGTTAGAGAGGTTAAGATCTAAGCTAGGATATCCAGTCCTGAAAAGAGGTAAAAAATTAATTTTCAAAAAATTATTTTAATTACCGTCATAGTAACCGTTAAACCAGAGAATATATACCACTAGGGGGAGATAGGAATTCTCCAGGGTAGATGCTCCCAGCGGTCGTCCTTGGTAAGGATAACGTCGGTTTGGTTCTTGCATTTGCTCTAGGGGGGAAGGCTGGTAGAAGCTTGATGTATCACCTGATGCATCCGCCAGCTTGAACTCCGACCTAGGCTCTTAAAAATCCGTCCATTTAGCATGGTGGACGGGGGGCCTAGGGATGCCCGCAGGGGCCTCTTGTGGCTTCTTGACTGGGTACCATGCCTCTTTATGGGGAGGGCTAACGATAGTTTCGGGCTCTCCTGGGGCGTTGGGACTTGGTTTTGAGGAGATTGCGGAGGCTCTGGAGGTTTCCACGGTGGTCGTCCGGTGGCCCCCGAGTTGCTAGTGGGTACTGGACTTGTCCGGGGCCCATGGGTGACGGGGGGCCGGCGGATACACTGGGGTGCCTCCGAGGGGCTCCTTTGGTGCCTGGGCGGAACACCCAACCAAAGGCAGGAAAAGCGGAGGAATTCGCTTCACTGCTGGGTTGGTGACCGGTTCCCGGGGACCGGGGAGTCCTGACAGGGTCCCTCTGGTTCTCTCAATGGGGGGACCAGGGGGCCCCCGGGCAAAATCAACCCATGATCATTGGGGTGCGGCTCAATGTGGCCGAGGACCTTTGATCCGGTTTGATTTGGGCAAAGGACTCTCTTGGAGGCCTCCGATCATCCAGGCTTGCTTGGTTGCTGGGGACCTTTGAGGGAGCCCGATCTCTGGCCTAAGCCGGGGAAGGCCCCAAACCAAAGTCAGGCAGAGAAATCTGGAACCGGTTAGAGGTTCAACTGACTTGGGTAGGGAGTTCAGAGGACTCACCGGATGGAAGGCCCCAGGCTGACCTCCGGGTCTCCAAAGAACTCCCACTCTGTACGCAGAGTATACCCCGAGATGAGACCAATAGTCTGCAGACTCCTTCCGGGGGACCTGGGTAACCTAACGGTGTCAACAAAGGGTCTTTCTGGTGGAGTGGTAAGTATCCAGCCCCCCTGTACCTTCGGGCTTGCACACAGGGAAGGTGACCTAGGGCATACAGGTCTTAAATGGGTGCCCAGTTTTTCATGGCAATTTAGGCCACCCATACAACAGCACATTGGCACCACAACATCTCTGACACACTGATACTAAAAGAGATAGGAAAATAGAAGCAATTCCAAAGCCCTTTAAATGGTAACACAGAATCCAACCACAATGGTTTTGAGATTCTAACAATACCCATTTAGAAATTGGCTACGAGACATTCGCTGGGAACTGATCAACCCAAGCGGGCCGCCTCAGAGGAGAGTGTCTGGTTGTCGAAGGTGCCGAAACACTTGATGATCCTGAGGTACACCACTGAAGAAATGTCTCAAAGATTTCCCTCTCACCATTGGGTTTTTGGGGGACTAGGACTGAAACATCTTTTCCTGAAAAAAAGCCCACCCAGTTCATCGAAATCGAGTATACTAGATAAAGAGTAGGGAATGAATCGAACGCCCAAAACAGGGAGAAAAGGGAGGAGCACAGACAAGCCTAACATTTCAAGTTCATTCTATTAGAACTAAAACTAGCCTTAAAAAACAATAGAACAGTGTAGAGTAGGAACTGAATGCCCAGACAGGCAGGAAGATGGGGGGCCCAGACAGGCCTAACATTTTCCGGTTCATCTAAATCAGACATAACAGATAAGAGTAGGGAATGAATCTAATGCCCAGACAGGCGAAAAGGTGGGTGACCCAGACAGGTCTAACACTTTTAGGTTCATCTTACTAGAACTAAAAATGAACTGAATGCCCAGACAGGCAGGAAGA
Organism: Rhinichthys klamathensis goyatoka; assembly: GCF_029890125.1. Classification (NCBI taxonomy): domain Eukaryota; kingdom Metazoa; phylum Chordata; class Actinopteri; order Cypriniformes; family Leuciscidae; genus Rhinichthys; species Rhinichthys klamathensis. The sequence goes on along the minus strand of NW_026607127.1, from coordinate 328,849 downwards.
TGGGGGGCCCAGACAGGCCTAACATTTTCCGGTTCATCTAAATCAGACATAACAGATAAGAGTAGGGAATGAATCTAACGCCCAGACAGGCGAAAAGGTGGGTGACCCAGACAGGTCTAACACTTTTAGGTTCATCTTACTAGAACTAAAAATGAACTGAATGCCCAGACAGGCAGGAAGATGGGGGGCCCAGACAGGCCTAACATTTTCCGGTTCATCTAAATCAGAAATAACAGATAAGAGTAGGGAATGAATCTAACGCCCAGACAGGCGAAAAGGTGGGTGACCCAGACAGGTCTAACACCTTTAGGTTCATCTTACTAGAACTAAAAATGAACTGAATGCCCAGACAGACATGAAGATGGGTGGCCCAGACAGGCCTAACTTTTTCCAGTTCATATAAATCAGACAAGAGTAGGGAATGAATCTAACGCCCAGACAGGCGAAAAAGTGAATGACCCAGACAGGTCTAACACTTTTGGGTTCATCTTACTAGAACTAAAAATAAATAGATAGATTCAGGGACTAATAAAAACCAAAAAGAATTTAGAAGTTAGCTAAAATAGTAATAAATCTGGAATAGTTATAATTAAAAAATAAAAAATAAAAAATAAAAAATAAAAAAATTATATTAAAAAATAAAAAAATAAAAAAATAAAAAATAAAAATAAATAAATACCAACGGTTTTCAGAGAATAGATTACAAAAAAGACCTCATGCCAAAATATGGTTGATCAGGACGTCCATAAAAGCGTCACCCACAGGTACAGGTAGTGTCAAACAAGCGTAGGCCCGTGCACTTCCTCGGTCTCCCTATTCCAAACCTCCTTGAGCAAAGGTTCAAGTAGGGGGGAGTCGTTGTAACTTCCTCAAAACCTAACCCTAGCCAGAGCCGTCGGACATGAACTACCCTACTCACACCAAAGGATTACGAAAGGTCTGGAACGCCCTGTACAACTAACTAGGATTAAATACAAAAATTTATTACTTCACCGGACGAGTTAATATATTAAAAAGTACCACAAAAATCTCCCCTTCCCCACCTCCAATTCCCAAATAGGGAAAAAGAGGAAGGTGACTAGGGAATGAACCAAACGCCCAGACAGGCATGAAAATGGAGGGCCCAGAAAGGTCTAACATTTTCGGGTTCACCAAAAAAGAATACATTAACACGGATAAAACATATTTTTTAGAAACATAATCATAAGGACCTACACCAAATTCAAAAACGGATTACTAATCTTCTCTTCTCTTTCACCCCCCTCTCTTAGAACACAATAATAAAGTCGAAATATGACAACAAACTCGGATTTTAGGCTACTCACCAGAAAACTAGACAGCTTCCTAAAAACCGTATATTCACAAAAAGATGGGTACCAGAGAGATCCAAAGACTCCACCCACTCTGAACCTAAACCTACCCACCATACCCCCGAAGCCCACACCCACTCTGGACATAATCCTATATATACACCACTTTAATACATAATCAAAACAGCTTTAAACATCAGGGGTCAAATTTTAAAATAAGGTTAGATTTGAATTCTATCAAGTAGAAATGCACATAAGGGCACAGGTAAAACGATAAAAAGGACATGAGTGCAGTTACAAAAAGAAAAGAACCATTAAGGCTTAAAGGGCATGAGTACAACAAAGAAAAGGGGAACAAAGTGCAAGACTACAAAATGAAATCAAACACCACAAGGCATAAATAAAAAGTCAGTTATTAAACTTTCATACTAAGTCTTACACTACAAATATAAAGGAGGCATATTATAGTATAAAATGCCAGACAATTCAAGAATCAAATGAAAAATATATGAATGCAAAGGGAAAAAAGTACAGACATTAAAAAGGCATAAATGTAAACTTGACACAGTGGCAAAATTAAACACAAAATTAATAACCATCACAACAATGGGTTACAACAAAAGGGGCTTAAAACTGGCTGAGGCATAAAGACACAACAGCATAAATACAAACACAGGGGAAAATTAATTCAAAGGAAGCATAAATCGAGACATGCAGCTTTTATGCTTGGATACTTTATGGTCCAGTCCAAGCTATTCTAACGGAACAAAATTATAAAAGGTACACTTTTTTTTTTTTTATAGAAGTATGCATAAATACTGTACAAAAAAGAATAGGAAATAAAGAGGGCATAAAAGAAAAATATGGACAAAAGCCTAAAATGTGCATAAATACAAAGGTGTCACTACAGCGTTAAACAGTACAAAGTAGCATAAAAATTACAAGGGGACAATGCTGCTTCAAAAAACACTACATTGAAAATCAAAACTACATTTGACTAATAAACAAATAGGGCATTACAAGGAATATGATGGTTATAAATGGGAACATAAAGACCAAATCAGAAGTAAAAAAAAAAATATATATATATATATATATTTAAAAAAACATGAACATAAGGGCACAGATGATTACAAAAGGGACAAAGTTGCAAAGGCAAAAAAACGAACAAATTACGAAAGCAAAAAAGGTCAGGTGCATCCCTAATTAAAAGGTTGAATAAATGCTGCTAAACAAAAAATGCTGACAGGCAAACTTACAAGAGTACACATACACATTAACAAGACACTTCACAAAAGACAGATTAAAAAAACTATTTTAACAGACTGTTAATCTTGACATTCAATTAATGCATCAATTAACCATCTCTAAAACCTTTGCATCCACATTGCCAAACACACCTCTGCGGACTAATTTGCCAGAAACCCAAGTTTTGGGACGCTCCTATCTGATACCGGAGCTTGTGGTTTTGTATATCCACCTGCAGGAGACTGACTCTACCCTGTCACACTCCTCAAAGTAGGATACCTAACATTGGTTGATCAGAGGCTGCATTGAAAGATGGCCTTATTCTCCAAAAAAATGTTAAGGAACATGGCTTAAACCAATAAAGAGCTCAGTATACAAAAAATGAGACCAGAAGTCAATTTTCAATCAGTTTACCAAATAAAGCTCTCTACACTTCCACAGTTCAAAGAGCAAATGAGAGTAGAAGAGCTAAATTATGGAAGCTTACCTAGATGAGTGCTGAAGATGAGTGCGTTTCTTCTTACATGTGAGATGACTGGTAGATGGTACGGTGGATGACAGGAACTCAGGACAACGGTGGACTAGGAGAACCGGAGGAAGGACGAGACACTGGAGGATCTACACAAAGGAGAATGAAGATGAGATGATGCTGGAATTAAGACTGGAGAAGGATTGCTGAATATATCAGGTAGTTCATCGTTAAAGCAAGGTACACTCTTCATACAGACGACACCAGACAATGAGCTGGGGTGAAGTGTGTGTAGAAGTAGTGTCAGTGATGAGGGTGATGATGAGGTGCAGGTGTGTGTGATCAGGACTCAGGTGAGGGAGTGCACTGTGATTGGCTGGTGTGAGAGCCTATCGGATCTGTAACAAGGGTTAGTAATGAATGTCAAACAACAATGTGCTTTTTTTGTCAAACAGTAATGTGTTTTTTTTACTTATCTTATCAGCAGCCGTTATCAGTAAACTTGGGCTAGTAGACTCAGTCTTCTAGTTAGGTTTCCAAACAATGAGGGTTTCACAATAGACTGAAAAGGCAAAATTATTTATTGGAGAAAAATGCATGAGCAAGTAAACACTTACAATAAAGGAAAAGCAAGACATAAAATACAGTGAAAATGTATTTAAAAAAATAAAATAAAGACAAATGCATAACAAAGGAACAATAATATGGGTATATATATATATATATATATATATATATACACAAATAGGATATACAAAAAAAAAAGGCATAATGTAAAAGGAGAGCAAACGCTCAGGGGAGACCAAGACCTAAAATAAACAAAACGGTTCAACAACTAATTAAGGGAGGATTTCTAACTTACCTAAAAAAAAAAATTTTAAAACCCACACACCTTCTCTCTCACTAAACTCCCTTGTTATTAAAAAAAAACGGAACTCACAAGTTCACACTTACATATAATTAGATGGAGTAAAGGTTTATGCGTATTTGGCGCTGTCCGAGCTCGGAATTTGGCCCGAACCCAGAGTTTTCCTGTTATCTCTGTAAAGCTGCTTTGAAACAATCTGTATCGTATAAAGCACTATAAAAATAAAGGTGAATTGACCCAGGCCTTCACATGTGTCACGGTGTGGTGTAGGCCGAAGAAGATGAAGAGGCAAAAAGCTCCAAGACAAACTTTTACTATAAATATAACTGCAACGGGTTGGGTACAGACAGGCAGGATGAACAGACACACTAAATAAGACTGAAAACTGACAAGAGCTGTGTCCAAATGTGAAGGCTCCATCCTTCTAAGGCCGCGGACTTCGAAGGATGCAGCCTATTCGTCCTTCGAAGGACGCACCATGTCTTCGTGGAATTTCCTAATTGCGCAACCAGGTGTTCCCGATTACCGCTCCTGGCGCCAAGCAACAGTGCGAAAGTACAGCTGCCATCCTGGGGTGCGTTTCCCAAAGCCAACTATGGTCACAAGTTCCGTCGTTACCAATAGAGTTCAATGGGAATTAAGATCATAGTTGGATAACGATGCTTTCAGGAAACGCACTCCTGATCATTCATTTGATATAATTGAGTAAACAGCTATGGAGCCAGAATTGGCTATTAACATTTTTTGGTTTTATATTTTACTGGAGGATATGGTGAGGATGTTTCAGCCCCGGCGCCGCCGAGTCATGTATTTTTTTATGGTTTAACCAAGACCATGGCCAGAGCTGGTTTACTGCGTACCTATTCAGAGGCTGCGTCCTGAATGGCCGGATTACACTTTAAACTGTTCAAATATTGGGTGTTAACTTACGGAAATAATGTAATGAATTATGAAAAGAAAACATACATAGGCACATATGTATATATATATATATATATATTCAAATGTTCACTTATATAGGCTACCTTGATGCGATTGTGTATTCTTTTTATTATGTACAGAAATGGACCATGGTGAATATACAGCGGGGGAAATAAGTATTGAACACGTCACTATTTTTCTCAGTAAATATATTTCCAAAGGTGCTACTGACATGAAATTTTCACCAGATGTTGATAACAACACAATGAATCAGTACATACAAAGAAACCAAAACAAATAAGCTCAGAAATTAAGTTATGTGTAATAATGTGAAATGACACAGGGAAAAAGTATTGAACACATGAAGAAAGGGAGGTGCAAAAAGGCATGGAAAGCCAAGACAACAGCTTAAAACTATTAGTAATTAAAAAGCAATCCAACCCCCTGTCCGTGCACATTAATAACAGCTGGTTCAGTCCCAACGGATGGCCTACAAAAAGGTCTCATTGCCAAGGTGTCACACAAGACACATCTCATGATGGGTAAAAGCAAAGAGCTGTCTCAAGACCTTCGCAACCTAATTGTTCCAACACATAATGATGGCATTGGTTATAGGCACCATTCTAAGCTTCTGAATGTTCCAGTGAGCGCTGTTGGGGCCATAATACGGAAGTGGAAAGACAATCATTTCACCATAAATTTGCCTCAACCACTGCTCCTCGCAAGATTTCTGATAGAGGAGTTAAAAGAATAATCAGAAGAGTTGTCCAAGAGCTAAGGATCACTTGTGGAGAGCTTCAAAAAGACCTGCAGATAGCAGGTACTGTGTTCTCAAAGAAAACAGTAAGTAATGCACTCCACCACCATGGCCCGTATGCACGCTCACCACGCAAGACTCCATTACTGAAGAAAAAAAGCATGTTGAAGCTCGTTTAAAGTTTGCTGCACAACATTTGGAAAAGCCAGGGAAATACTGGGAGAATTTAGTGTGGTCACATGAGAGCAAAATTGAATTGTTTGGATGCCATAATACACACCATGTTTGGAGGAGAAATGGCACTGCACATTACCCTAAAAACGCCATACACCTTGGTGTTAGCTCTTGGACAACTCTTCTGATTATTCTTTTCACTCCTCTATCTGAAATCTTGCGAGGAGCAGTGGTTGAGGCAAATTTATGGTGAAATGATTGTCTTTCCACTTCCGTATTATGGCCCCAACAGCGCTCACTGGAACATTCAGAAGCTTAGAATGGTGCCTATAACCAATGCCATCATTATGTTTTGGAACAATTAGGTTGCGAAGGTCTTGAGACAGCTCTTTGCTTTTACCCATCATGAGATGTGTCTTGTGTGACACCTTGGCAATGAGACCTTTTTGTAGGCCATCCGTTGGGACTGAACCAGCTGTTATTAATGTGCACGGACAGGGGGTTGGATTGCTTTTTAATTACTAATAGTTTTAAGCTGTTGTCTTGGCTTTCCATGCCTTTTTGCACCTCCCTTTCTTCATGTGTTCAATACTTTTTCCCTGTGTCATTTCATATTATTACACATAACTTAATTTCTGAGCTTATTTGTTTTGGTTTCTTTGTATGTACTGATTCATTGGGTTGTTATCAACATCTGGTGAAAATTTCATGTCAGTAGCACCTTTGGAAATATATTTACTGAGAAAAATGGTGACGTGTTCAATACTTATTTCCCCCGCTGTATTTACACAGGTTTTCATTTTCATTTCATTTATTGTGACAATAGACCTACATTTTGTTACTTTAATTTTCAAAATAACCAGAGGTGGGATGTAAGGAACTACATACTTCGTTAAGTATGTAACTAACAGTTTTTCACCAGATTCTCTGCATGACCGACCACATAAAAGTATGCCCCACTTGCAAAAAAAACGCATCGCAATACACAACTTTTCCGGTGCAGTAAGGGCTTTGACGTGTCTAACTTGTTATGTGCGGCTCAAGAAGTTCACATAATTATCCTTCTGCTGAAAATGTTAGGGTTAGGTTAGTTAGTCACTGTATTATTCATACAAGTATCAGGAAAGGCAAGGGGATTTTGTCTGTCCTTAAAAACTCTTTCTGTACGAAGTGCTCATCTAACAATTTGCACGGAAATGTCCAGAGTATTTGGAAGAAAAGGGGAAGCCATTGTAACAGATGTTGGGAATTAGTCTCGTCATCTAGATGTTTCTTTGCTCACAGCTGATTAGTCAAACTTCAGTCTGAGATCTTGACTCCGCCCCGTAGCAGATTAGCCGTGCAGCGTAAGAACACAGATTAAAGCCGAGCTACTTTCACAGTACCTAAATACCAGGGTTGGCGCAAACTAACCCTAAACTTACCTGACTACCAGCTAAACTGGCTTCATGGTACAGGCGCCTGGTCTGAACAACCAGCTGTTTACAGAGGGAAAATCTTGTTTTTGTCTTCAAATTAGACCAATCTACTGATTTAAAGTTATGATCAGTCTTGCCATTGAATTGTGTCTGTTTCCTCAGCTAAATGTGATAATGTAAATTAATTAATCGAACTTCTTGAACTTTTACACATAAGCATCTTTTATAAGTGCATTAAAGTCGTCATGAAAGGGAAGTTGCGCTGGTCTTTACTCTCCTATTGTGTTGTATATCCAGATGTGAAACGCTTCTGGAACAAGAACAAATGTAGGTTGTGGTTTACTATTGGTGGATCTCATGTGAGTAACACGTTGCCCCGCCCTCATCATCAGAGAAGAGAAGAGAAGAGATGCTGCAAGAGGAAGTTATTCTCATTCAAGATTAGGAACAGGAATTTAACAAAATAATGATGTGCACTGATAAATCATTCTGACTAAACTACATTATTCCATAAAAAATAAGAATGGTCCATTTCAATTTAATGGTGACTTTAATCTGTTGTATTAAACATGGAAACATTAAAATGCTCTTGTATTTATTAACAAAAAAATGTTTGAAAAATGTAAGAACTTTATGTGGCCTGCAGGACAGGGCCGAGAGCTGTGAGAACAGCGTGAGAACAGCGTGAGGCCGATGGAGTGAGAACAGCGTGAGAACAGCGTGAGGCCGATGGAGTGAGAACAGCGTGAGAACAGCGTAAGAACAGTGTGAGATCAGCGTGAGGCCGATAGCGTGAGAACAGCGTCAGAACAGCGTGAGGCCGATAGCGTGAGAACAGCGTGAGAAAAGTGTGAGAACAGCGTGAGAACAGCGTGAGGCCGATGGAGTGAGAACAGCGTGAGAACAGCGTGAGAACAGCGTGAGGCCGATGGAGTGAGAACAGCATGAGAACAGCATGAGAACAGCGTGAGAACAGCGTGAGAACAGCGTGAGAACAGCGTAAGAACAGTGTGAGATCAGCGTGAGGCCGATAGCGTGAGAACAGCGTGAGAACAGCGTGAGAACAGCGTGAGAACAGCGTGAGGCCGATGGAGTGAGAACAGCGTGAGAACAGCGTGAGGCCGATGGAGTGAGAACAGCGTGAGAACAGCGTGAGGCCGATGGAGTGAGAACAGCGTGAGAACAGCGTGAGAACAGCGTAAGAACAGTGTGAGATCAGCGTGAGGCCGATAGCGTGAGAACAGCGTGAGAACAGCGTGAGGCCGATGGAGTGAGAACAGCATGAGAACAGCATGAGAACAGCGTGAGAACAGCGTGAGGCCGATGGAGTGAGAACAGCGTGAGAACAGCGTGAGAACAGCGTGAGAACAGCGTGAGAACAGCGTGAGGCCGATGGAGTGAGAACAGCGTGAGAACAGCGTGAGGCCGATGGAGTGAGAACAGCATGAGAACAGCATGAGAACAGCGTGAGAACAGCGTGAGAACAGCGTGAGAACAGCGTGAGGCCGATGGAGTGAGAACAGCATGAGAACACCATGAGAACAGCGTGAGAACAGCGTGAGAACAGCGTGAGGCCGATGGAGTGAGAACAGCGTGAGAACAGGGTGAGGCCGATGGAGTGAGAACAGCGTGAGAACAGCGTGAGAACAGCGTGATGCCGATGGAGTGAGAACAGCGTCAGAACAGCGTGAGGCCGATGGAGTGAGAACAGCGTAAGAACAGCGTGAGGCCCATGGAGTGAGAACAGCGTCAGAACAGCGTGAGGCCGATGGAGTGAGAACAGCGTGAGAACAGCGTGAGGCCCATGGAGTGAGAACAGCGTCAGAACAGCGTGATGCCGATGGAGTGAGAACAGCGTCAGAACCAGTGGTTAAATTGGGCCGGGGCTCTCCGGGGCTCAGCCCCGGCACATTAGCCTGCTCGTTTGCAGTCAGTTGCCTTCTGGAACTTATGTCACATACAATTTGATGAAAGTGATGCTTTTGAAAACATATTTCTGACAATAAAAGAAAGATTTTTGAAATGGCATGTCTATTTTGTCTCGGCAGAGCTGAGATGAGAACAATCGGAACACGGCCGTATTTTTGTTCAGCTGCTTAATCTCGTTGTCAGTCGACCATGATCGCGCACCGCTCGCGCATGCGCATCTGACACGGATAAATGTACGCAGCAATAATGAATGCTCCTGGGAGACCGTGGTTTGCGCGGGGTGTGGATGTTCCAGAAATGTCAAAAAAAAAGTGCCCTGGCCTTGAATGACAAGGTAAGGAAAATAAGACTAAATCAAAAATTAAATAACCAGGACTAGGTTGACCATGTGATTTTTCTCAGGAGATGTTTTGAGCATTTTACTTCAGATACCGGATTATCAGCAAACTGCCAAGAGAACTGCTAATTTAACGTTAGCTGGCTACTTAAAATAAACTAGCAATCTATTCAGTCAGCATATTTGTATTTGATCTGTGTGAATTACAGACATATAAGACTTGCTAGACCTAAGTTACTTTTAGCTACCAAGCTCTGTGGTTAATGAAAATTAAATCAAGCATTTATTCTCCAACTTTCAGAGATAAATTGAAATGAGTGGAGCATATCCACCCAAGAAGAGGAAACTGACTTACTTAGTAATGAAGTTATAGATGAGTGATGAGTTATAGATGTGTGTTCTCTGTACTGTTTTTAAGAATGTGTATGAAATTAAATGTAAAATCAAAATTAAATTACAAAGGTAAAACACAAATAAATTCAAATGTTGATTGTAAAACTAACCAGTGTTATCATCATTTTTATATCTTAAAGCTGCAGTCCGCAGTTTTCGCCATCTCTGTTCGAAATCTGCAATTGCAGTTATTCGCGGAATTATCAACTTTACGTGGGTTGTGTAATGAGGCAACCACTGGAGCCAGAAATCAAAACTTTGCCTTTTTATGTATGTGTGTGTGTGTGTGTGTGTGTGTTGTCGTAGTAAAGAGAGAGAATGGGAAAAGGAAGTTTGTATGAGGTGGACCTGGTCACCACAGACCCAAATCTTCTCAGCTGTTGCTACTGTCATATGCTGCACTGTCTCTCCATGTGGCACATTATGTTTGGCACATTGTATGGGTCACTATATCATAACAAGGTAATACAACGTGTAATCAAGTGATGACTGATTAACAGTAATGTAAATGCTAAATGTCCTAATACCTGTTGCAAAGTAAATGCTCTTAACCTTGCAGTTTTTCACATATCATGTAATACTCAATTTCTCCATTTCTTTGCACAAAACTCTCCAGAAAGTGCTATTAAATGGTTTATTTTTCAAAAAAAAAATTCCCGGGGGGGGCATGCCCCCGGACCCCCCTAGGGAGAGCACCCCCACATAATAAATCCCAATTTAACCCCTGGTCAGAACAGCGTGAGGCCGATGGAGTGAGAACAGCGTGAGGCCGATGGAGTGAGAACAGCGTGAGAACAGCATGAGAACAGCGTGAGGCCGATGGAGTGAGAACAGCGTGAGAACAGCGTGAGGCCGATGGAGTGAGAACAGCGTGAGAACAGCATGAGAACAGCGTGAGGCCCATGGAGTGAGAACAGCGTGAGAACAGCATGAGAACAGCGTGAGGCCCATGGAGTGAGAACAGCGTGAGAACAGCGTGAGGCCGATGGAGTGAGAACAGCGTGAGAACAGCATGAGAACAGCGTGAGGCCGATGGAGTGAGAACAGCGTGAGAACAGCGTGAGGCCGATGGAGTGAGAACAGCGTGAGAACAGCATGAGAACAGCGTGAGGCCGATGGAGTGAGAACAGCGTGAGAACAGCATGAGAACAGCGTGAGGCCCATGGAGTGAGAACAGCGTGAGAACAGCGTGAGGCCGATGGAGTGAGAACAGCGTGAGAACAGCGTAAGAACAGCGTCAGAACAGCGTGAGGCCGATGGAGTGAGAACAGCGTCAGAACAGTGTCAGAACAGCGTGAGGCCGATGGAGTGAGAACAGCGTGAGAACAGCGTAAGAACAGCGTGAGAACAGCGTGAGGCCGATGGAGTGAGAACAGCGTCAGAACAGCGTGAGGCCGATGGAGTGAGAACAGCGTCAGAACAGCGTGAGGCCGATGGAGTGAGAACAGCGTGAGAACAGCGTAAGAACAGCGTGAGAACAGCGTCAGAACAGCGTGAGGCCGATGGAGTGAGAACAGCGTGAGAACAGCGTAAGAACAACGTGAGGCCGATGGAGTGAGAACAGCGTGAGAACAGCGTGAGAACAGCGTCAGAACAGCGTGAGGCCGATGGAGTGAGAACAGCGTGAGAACAGCGTCAGAACAGCCTGAGGCCGATGGAGTGAGAACAGCGTGAGAACAGCGTAAGAACAGCGTGAGGCCGATGGAGTGAGAACAGCGTGAGAACAGCGTGAGAACAGCGTGAGGCCGATGGAGTGAGAACAGCGTGAGAACAGCTTCAGAACAGCCTGAGGCCGATGGAGTGAGAACAGCGTGAGAACAGCGTAAGAACAGCGTGAGGCCGATGGAGTGAGAACAGCGTGAGAACAGCGTGAGAACAGCGTGAGGCCGATGGAGTGAGAACAGCGTGAGAACAGCGTGAGGCCGATGGAGTGAGAACAGCGTGAGAACAGCGTGAGAACAGCGTGAGGCCTGATGATGATGACTGATGATGAGCGTCACCTTTGAGTTTCTCACGGAGGAGCTTCGGAAGCATAAGAGGAGCAGTGACAGTGAAGGACAAGAGAGGACCAGGCCTGGACTTTATGTTATGTTTTGTTTATGTGTGTGTGGCAGTCGTCTGTGAGGGGCTGCCGCTTTTACTTTCATTTTGTGTTCGTTTACTTTGATTATTAAAGTGTAAAACGATCGCCGGTTCCTGCCTCCTTCCCTGAATTACTAACCTTGTTACACTGGAATAACAACGACTGCTGTGTTTGAGTATATTTTGCAAAACAGCTGCCTCTCCCTTGTAATCAGCGCTACCCTGTTCCTTAACTTCGCTAGGTTCCCGACTGGAGTGTGTGTGATTGGAGAGGAGAGGCACTGCAGAGGAGAATCGGCGGCGTGTGATGAGGCACACCTGAAGAATATGAAGCCTCATCACCACCGCTGTTAAAAGCCGAGCGCACCTCTCCTCGAAAGACCGGTCTCTTCCCCGTGCACGCTGGTGTCCTCGTGGGTCCAGGAAGGGAGCGCGGAGGGATTCAGATCCCCTTTTGTTTTAACAGTTTATTTCCCCCTTTTTGGACATTTTATGTTTCTTTGTTAATAAAATGCCTCTGTGAGGCCTGATACCACTCCCACTGTGTCTGTCGTTTGCTCCTCCCTCCACATTATATATATACATATATATATGAAGAGTTTAGATGCAAAACCCTCTAAATGCCATCTGAAATTTTCTTCTAAAATGATCATTTTTATCAAGCTCGTATATTTAAATTCAGTAATTTCACTTAAATGACAATTAATGGGTAATTTTTCTTGCCATTCAAGTGAAATTATTGAACTTAAATATACGAGCTTGATAAAAATGATCATTTTAGAAGAAAATTTCAGATGGCTTTTAGAGGCTTTTGCATCTGAACTCTTCATATATACATTTACTGTGTGTGTATGGTGCAATGTTGTGAAAAATACAATTATTTAAAACGGGCATCTTGTCTCATACAATGTATGTTAATACAGAATTACATACAGAAATAAATGAAGAGCTCATGATGAGGCTGATGTGACACACCATTACTGTACTTTAAAAACAAACTGAAATCAACTGCAAATAAATATGCTCATAATAACATGTTTCTATGCACACATCAGCAGCTTGTTTTCATGCAAATTCAATGCATGCCTTACAACCAACAAACTTAAGCATAAAACAGCTGCAGAAAGAGTCTAATGGCTGTAATATAATAACAGTAGACATTGTTTACGTACACAGAACGCACAGACCAGCATTATTACAGTAGTTCAGTGCATCTGATCAATGAAATACTCCAATAACAGCAAATCAATGGCTGACGGTGAACACAGGATCATCCACAGATTCTGTGTTTTTCGAGCAGCACGGCGGGACTTTGTGAAGCTTGTCCCGCGACAGATACAGAACCGGCTGGATGCTGCTGCTGATGTCCATGAAGCCGAAGGCGATGTAGTGGATGTAACAGTGGAAGACCTCCGGAGAGAAATACTCTTGAAACGGAAAGAGAGCCACCGGCGGGAAGTAGTTAAACAAAATGATGGCTAAGATGATGATGACCATTTTGAAGGCCTTTTTCTTGACGGGATGCCTCTCGTCTCGGCCTGGAGCAGATTGTCTGAGGGCCCAGAGAATAGAGATGTTACAGAACAGCATGAATGCAAACGCCGCCAGAATCATGACGGTGAAGACTTTCTCAAAGTTAGGGATGTTTCCTGCACACTTCGCTGAGGCGTAGACTAAAGTTACCAGCCACACGGCGCCGGCGCACACCGAGCGATGCCGCTGGTCTTTGAGTTCGGTGAAGGTGATGGGATGGCAGACGGCCATGTATCGGTCCAGACAGATGCAGGACAGAAAGAGCGGCGACGAGTCTTTGACGCCGTAGAAGAAGCGCAGGACGTACCAGGTGCTGCTGCTGGTCAGATACACGATGTTGGCCAGTTCCAGCGGAGGAGTGAGGCAGAAGAAAGTGTCCAGCACGGCCAGATGGATGATGAAGATGTCTGAGGTGGACGAGTCTCCCTTATTCTGACGGATGAGCCACAGAACCATGATGTTGGCCGGGATGCCCAGGAACATGTTGATGAACTGCAGCACCAGGTAGAAGATGATGACGGCGGGCATGTGTGCGCATCCAGCGTAGACCGTCTGCTCGAGCGGAGAGGCGTTCAGCGGCCGGTGACTGATGAGCAGAGAGGAGTTGATGTGTCTGAATAACTCTGTGATTGCCATCGTCCTCTCTGTGTGCTCGGACCAACCCCTGAAACACACAAACAGTGATCAATCAAACTCTTGCTTTGTGCTTTTCTGTTCCTCAAGCACTGAAACAGCTTTGACTTTATGTCACGATAATAACATTCATGAGTGAATTTCACCGTTTGGGCTCATGAAACTCTACACACTTGCAGACACAATAACTGAAGGTCATGCCTACAAATATGTGTTGAATTAAAGTATTTCCCTACAGATGCCTTGACATCACATGTGACGATCTCTCATTATGCAACAAAAGGCTTTCTGTTAAAGAATAATCACTTTCGATAATCATTTTAAAAATGGATATTCCTTAGTGAAACCTTAAAGTCTTGACAAGGAAAAACGTGATTGTTACAGTTCATTTAACAAACTACATCTACAACGGGGCATGTTGTCACATTATATTGTGTTGTCACAGTAGGAATCTGCTTTGTTTGAAATATGAAAAAATATTTAAAGTACAAAATTATTCTATACAATGACTTTTTAGAAATAATAGAACAGTACAATAATTATGGAGTACAAAATACAAACATAGAAGATAAACAAGCAGCCTTATGACAACTATGTGACAGAATATGTATAGAGTTTGTGATATAAACTAGATTTGTCAAGTCATGTATATAGCATTTTATACAATACAGCTTCACAATAATACAGAGTAGTTCAGTTCAAATATCATTTTGATTTCAATTTCAACTTCAAAGCAGCTCTACAAAAGATAGTTTCATTAAGTTGATACAGTAATATAAATTCATAGTTAAGTCAAAACATTAAGTTGAATTATTCAGTGACTTTAGTTGATTGTTTCAATACAGCTTAACCAATCAGTGTCACTGAATATGAATCGTCTTAAACCCCCAGTTGTCACATTTATGAAGTGTCCGTCAGTAGAGAAACCTTTCAGTGTCATGATAAGCATCATCTCTTACCTGTCTGAAGTTCCTGTGGTCTTCAGCGCAGTGTGAAGTTCGTCGTGAGACTGACAGCTCATTTTAAGCTGAAGATACTGACGACACCTTCACTCCTATGATTCAACACCACCGGGAGCTTCAGGAGCCAATCGAAGCCAAGCGTTCCAGACAATAAACCAATATGGAAATGTGTCCCCTCTTACAGAAGAACTATTTGCATATTGCTGAGTTTATGGACCAGATAACATGCTAACATATTAACATATTTACAGGGTTTATGTTTACGGATGGTGGGATTGGTTCAGAAGAGGTGTAGAAGCAAGTCCTCATCATTAACACTGATTGGCAATGATGCAACTCGCCATTGGCTCCTGACGGAAATTTGGTGGTAAACAACTGATGCAACCGTACATTAGTATTCTTCTGAAATTCACTGTAACAAAGTGTCATTTGTTACATGAAGATGACATGGAGGTTCATCTGGATGGAAGAATAAGACAAAGAGGCAGCTATGTGATTGTCAAATAGTGGCCTATTTTTTACCTTTGTGTGACAGAATCTTTTTCAGTGTCAAAACAGAAGCACTTTTGTCATCTTAAGCTTCTTCAACAACATGAAGCCTCGTCTGAATAAACACAAGAACCGTTAAAGCACTTTCATCATCCTAGTTTGCACAGCCTCATATTAAAGACAAGATCGATTTTTACAATGAAAAAATGATTTTTGATTGTAACATAATTCAGATAAAATAACAGAGATGAGATAAAATGTAAGAGGTCAAAGATGAAAGATTAAGGTAAAAACACTAATAACAACAAATACTTAAAAAGCATCCAAATAGAGATATGAGATATGAATAATAGAGATAAATAATAGAGATATAGAGAAACTGTCTGCTACAGTAAGTGCTTGTTGTTAGCTATTTGGAAACACTTTATTTTGATAGTCCATCTGTTGAGACTCTACTAGTTATTAGAAGCCATTCAGTAGCATGTCAACAATGCATCAGTTGACAATCAACAACACTGTTTCAACAGACAAGTAACATGTTCAACTAACTGCCTATAAACTATAAGGTGCATTTCAAGTGATAATCTACAGATTATTTTCAAAAAGTGCCTGTTGACTGTCTATGTTTTTTGCAACAGGGTATTAACTAATGGTCAACTAACCTTTTGTAGATTGAGTCAACATCTTCCAACAAATCAAAATCAATCTGTCAGTTGAAAGTCAACAGTCATGTCAGCATATGATCTGTATATGATACAGTACATCCTACTCAAGGGGGTTCAAATGCATCTAATTAATGACTATTTAAACTGATTCAAAACTAAAAAAATCTTTAATTTACCATCTGTTGATAATCAACTAAAGATTAGCTGCTTCTCAACAAATATATAGTTTGCGATCAGTAGACTATTAGCAGACATTCTCAATATATCTTTTAGGAATATTTTATTAGAGTGAAAAAAAGTTGATAGAAAGTCTATAACCTATAAAACATTTCAGATTCAAAGTTATAAACAACACCAAGGCAAAAAAAATAAAAACCAATTAATTAATACGTTGCCTTTCGTGACAATGGGCGGGCGGGGTGTATGCTAGTCGAGGGTACGAGTTAATGCATAACCAGCAACTTTTACAAATACTTCCTAAACTGATCTGTGGTTACTATTCCTTATGTCCTTGAGAAGTCTTGCAAGTACTCCATCTTCTTGCTAACCAGTAGGTCCACTCTATGAAGCAGAGCTGTTTTTTTAAAGCCTTCTCAGAGCGATTCCCCGCATACGCCTAACTTCCCTCTTGTAAGTCTGCCACGCTCTCTCAATGTTTTGAGTATGTAGTCCTGTTTGTGGATCTACATAATTCTGGTTGTGGTTGACTCTGACATGCTTGTAGCCCTCCTGGGAAAGACTAGCATATACTCTCCACTCATCACTCACAACTAGACTTTGACGTTTGACATGTTTCTTGATGATGGGAACAAGGGTCTCCTTGTTTCTTCTCTTCACAAGGCGAAGAATGGGGCGTCTGCTTGCAGCTTTGATCTCAAGTATACCAAACACTCACATTTGCTTTCTTTTCTAGCTGTTGCCTTAGCGTCCTCCTGCATACTACCAAAAAAACAGCATGAACAGTATTACAAAATAAACTAAATCTCTTGACCCTGTATTTATTGCTACTCAGGTGTAATTACATGATATTTTTTTTCATCTAAAACTAAAATTCCATATAACACATTAACAATGTTTACAAAATGAGAAAATCTTTAAAGGGTCCCTTAGTAAAAAAATGTATATACTAAAATGTATTTGAAATGGATTTATTGTATGCTAAGTATGCTATAAATACATTTACATATTTGTGTACTTAATATAAATACCCTGCAATTGTGCTTTTGGTATACTAAACTGATACACTTAAAGTCTGCTAAATTGGAACAAGTAATTTTTGACTTAATGTACTTTAGTTATCCAGAAATAGTGCTGAGGTCCAACTAAAGATATACTCAAGTATACTGGGCCAAACCTTGTATGACATCAAGGGGTGGTGGCCTAGCTGCTGTTATTCCAGTCAAGAATATTGACTTTCATGTGACTTTAACATTTGAATATTTAGTTCTCAAAGTTTCTGGTACATCTCCAATGCTCTTGATTCTCCTGTATCGTCCACCTAAATATATCTCTAATTTCTTCAGTGAACTGCATGAACTATTGACCCTTTCCTCTGCCTTATCCCCCTTGTGTTATATTACTTGGTGATTTGAACATATAGTTGGTACTCAACCAGAATAATACTTAAAAAAAAATTATCCTCAAAATTTTGTTTGTAGTTTGTAAAGTCCGGCATCCGATCAGCGGGTGAAGCTCTTTGCGTGTCACTGTCTTTTCTCGTGGCAAAGTATTTTTGATTAAATGCAATCCATCTCTCATTATTTCATCTGACTCATAAATGAAAAGTTTTTTAATGATATCTGTGCATCATTAAATATAAGTGAAAGTTTGACTATTCCTTTTAACTCAAATGAAATAATATCAAAGTCAGTTAGAATAATCAACTGTAAAAATTTATTGTGTCAAGTAAATTTATCATTCCAATTTCATAATCAGTTAAAAGATAATCAATACAAAACATAAAATCCTCTGGAATAAAGAGAAGACGAACCCGACATTTAAGAAATACACGATTAGCCTCTCTCAGCCTCATGGGCTCATCTGAAGTACAGAAAAGGGCCCTGATCCCTAGTTGCATTTCATTATATAGCCAGACCTCATTTGAGATGTAAACATGAGTTCAGAGTGGAAATTCACCGTAATCCCCCTCCCAGACTTACTGGGGGCAGAAGTTGATTTACATGAAACCATTTGCAAGCAGTGCGAATTTGCATTGAGTTAACACCTTCTGAGAGCAGGGGGCAATACCTGAAGACACACCCTTCTATGTGTGTGAATTATTTCTAAAATCTTAAAAACCTTATTACCTTTTGTTTTACTTATTTGGAAATGAGACATTTGTACCAGTCGCACTGAGACATTTCAAATGATACTAAACATGTATAATACTCAATGATAATCATTCACATTAAACCATTTAGATTCTTGTGTGAGTTTGGGTGATCTTCGCATGGGGGACGAGGGGGAGAAATGTAGATTAGGACGAGGGAGGTGAGACCTTCGTCTCAATAGTGCACGAGGGAGACATTCAATGTTAATTTGCTTTGTTCTCTCAGAGAGTTGTGCTATCTTCCAGTTTTTCCAGTCTCACAAGTTTAATAGGCTATTTGTCAAAAATAAAAACTTCTGAAATGTTTATTTATTGATTCGAAACACTTTTCGGAGCTTTGTTATTCATTGTCTGTCATTTTTATTAATAGGCGTTTAGACGATAACATTGAAGCCTACATTGTCACGGAGCGCTCCACAACACCTCCCTCTGGCGTCATCAGATCACTCTCCCCTGAATATTAGGACTGCACTTCCCATAACCCCCTTCACCATCTGATCACCATCCATCCCTGCCTCATCATCATCACTGTCACCTGTGCACACTCAGACTCCTTTATCTGGCCCCTTCTCCCCATGTTCATTGCGAAGTCTTGTTTTGCCCTGCAGACATTTCCTAGCATTCCTGAGCATTTCCTAATATCCCTGGTTTTCCTGGTTCCCTGATCTTTGCCTGTTCTCTGGACTCTGTGTACGAACGTTTGCTGCCTGCCTCGACCTCAGCCTGTTTACGACCACGAGTTCTGGATTGTCCCTCTATTTCATTGTCTGCCTGAGATCTATGTCTGCTTCTCTTTGTCTTCTGGTGTGTTTAAATAAAGTGCTGCAAATGGATCTGAACGCCTCTGACTCCTCGTTACATACATGCTGTTAACCGATGTTGGTCGACAGCGTTTAATGTTTTACCATTCTTGATGGTTAAATAGGTAACAGATTATTAAAGTCAAGCGTTTTGTTTAATTAATAATGGCACAATAGAGCCTCTGTTGCGCTGCACAGACGACAAAACCCGAAGGTGCCGTTGAAGGAGATTATCAGCCGATCGCACCAGAAAATGAAGATGATGAAGCTCGTCTTTAATCTGCTAAATTATTGTTTTGTGAATCTTTCATGAAATTGAGACGACTGACAGTAATACCCGGCCATAGAAACGAAAGAAAATTTCCATACATACATTGAACAAATCAGAAAAAATACAGATTTTGTTGACTTCTACAAAAAAGAACAGACTTAATAGTATTGCTTTCAGTTTCAATATAAAAACCAATAAAAATGTAAAAGATCACTAAAATTAATTCAGTTTAAAAAACCCTCGCACATTTCAAGGTTTAAATAAAGAGTCGGGACAGTTTATTTATTTAAAACAAGTCGTGTTTAGCGTTTACATATGCGATGCAAAATGAAAAACACAGAATCTTATTCTTGTTTTTAATTTGTCAAAGAAATTGCAGTTTTGTCAGTACACAATGAAAATAGTACAAAGCAACATAATTAAAATCGTTTTTCTTTGCCTCTCTCGCGGATGCGCTGGATCTTTTTTAGCAAGTTTTTTTTGTCTCCCGCACTGCACACGCCGGGTCTCTATTGAAATGAAATGTTTCTGGGTAGAAACATCACACATCTGATAATACTGTATATGTCACTGCGTGTCAGCCACACCAATTACAAAAAACAACTGTAAAAAATTATTTAGCCTTTGTTGCTTCAGAAAACATGCCTTGTTGAATTCACCTTAGGCTACAATAAACTGAGGTTGATTAATAAACCGAATTAAAGCGCTCTGTATCCTTTAGTTGGCATGGACGCGTTTCGTCAACAGCTTATATCTATTTTAAACTATGATTCACGTACAGTATTGATGTAAAATGTAAAACATTTGTCAAGTACGTTGCACATTTAGATTATACTACCTTGTGTTTGTGGCAAAACTTGCTCTCATCAATGTGAACAAGGACATTAACTCCACCAACTCTGTCTCTTTTTCTTTTAGTGCTTCTTCAGGCTTATTACACAAATTCTTCTGAGTTTCTTTGACATCATGGAAAGTGTTGATGTGCTCTTTGCAATGCCATCTTGTAGCATGTCTACATGCCGTAGATGTAAACCCTGCGCAAATCTACAAAGATTAACAAAAATGATCATTAAATAAGAACATTGTATTTTCACATAAAGAGAATGTGTGTGTCACGATCCCTGTACTGTCTTGTGTTTTGTAGGACTTTTATGTTGAAGTATATTCTTAGTTCCCCATTTTTTCTGTTCACTTCCTGTGTTTGGTTCCTGTTTTGCCTTGTACCTTGTTTGTCACCATAGTTACCCTCATTAGTTCCCGTGACATTAATCACCAACACCTGTCCCTCTCAGTCTATTTAAACCTCTGTGCTTCAGTTGTTGGTCGTTACTGCTGTTTGTGTATTTTTTGTGTTTTTTTCTACTATTGACATGTTGCTGCTCAAATTCTAAGCATAACAAAACATAAGTATATTAATACAATCTGTCAAACATACATAGCTGACTAAACAGTACAATATAGTACAGTACAGTAATGGCTCGTTTCCACTGAGCGGTACAGTACAGTACGGTACGCAATTATTTGCGTTTCCACTGTCAAAAGTTGTGAATGGTACCAAAATGCCGAACCATACCGTACCAATTTTTGGGTCCCCTTCCGCTGGGGTCCCTAGCACAGTGGTGCGATACTAAAGGGCGGAGCTAGACTCACTGCAGGACGCCGATTGGTTGACGGAGTATCGTCACTTGCGCGAGCTACAAGGGCAATGACAACATTAGAAGCGCCGGTTTTTAATATACAGTTGAAATATAATACTACTGTTATTGTGTCACGAAATGTGGTTTTAAGAGTTTTTCAGGCGAGAATGTAGTTGTTTAAAGCTCAAATCTGTGGTTTATTAATAAAGATTTATGATAATTGGATCCAGGTTATGAGATCCATAATGTGTGTGTTGGTGCATGAGAGGACGCTGGCCGCTTCTCATCTCCGATCTAATCTCTGATCTAACGTTAAGTGACACTATTGTGAATTTTATGCTCTACAACCAGCCTGAACACGTTGGTCACCTCTAACATTAGTGTCGGGATCATAATTGTGCTTTTGCTCGGTCTTGCTGCATTGATCACGGCTGTCTAACGCTGCTTACCGCCGCAATTTTCTACATCATCAACCCATCAGATGACACCTGCTACTGAAGTACAGTAACCTACCGTGGATCCCCTGTCAGGTCCATTTCTGCTGGTAACTGAAACTGCTAAAGATGCTTTCCTTTGCTGTGCTGTGGTTTTCCTGGCCTCCTGTCACCGTTATGGAATTAGCAAACCGAGCTAGGATGCTAGCAACTGCTTGCTGCCCCTCGGTTATGACATTCATCAAATATACCGCAGTGGAACTCATGAGTTTTAGCTCTAATACATCTCCAAGTTGCCTTGAGGTGATAAAATCTCTCCATCTCCTGCGTCGTTCCCCCTATATTCATAGGGCTGCTCGTCATAAGTTTGTTTACGATCACGAAACTCTGACTGTCCCAGCTGTTTGGTGCTATGCGTCACGGTGGCGACATCATCGACACAAACCACGCCCATCTCATGCAAATCTGCGATCTTTGGTCTGTGTGGACAACACTGTCACCCCTGACAATGCAATAACCAGGGCATCATTCATGTTGCTTAATGTTCTCTCATTAAATAATAAAGCCCTCCTTATCCATGACCTCATCTTGGATAAATCACTGGATTTTTTATGTCTTACTGAGACATGGCAGAACCAGCAAGAGTTCATAACTCTCTACCATGCCACTCCCGCAGGTTATGGCTATATCCAGAAGCCTCGCAGCCTTGGCCGTGGTGGCGGACTTGCAGTTATCCATCGTGCTGACATCCTGGTAAAAGAGATTCTAGCGAATACTACCTCATTTGAGTGTGTTCACTTCATGTTGAGTGGGTCCATGCAGCTACAGGTTGTCCTAATCTACCACCCCCCTAAAGCCTCTGCCTGCTTCATATCAGAGCTCACTAAACTACTTGCTACTGTCTGCCCAAAATCCCCGTCTACTATCCTGCTGGGTGATTTTAACATCCATGTGGATTCCAGTAGCTGTTCTCTTGCTACTGATTTTCTATCACTGCTGGACTGCTTCAACTTTACACAACACGTCCATGGCCCCACACATGTCAAAGGGCATACCCTGGACCTGGTGTGCTGTGCTGGCATAACACCTCTCCACCTGCAGTGCACTGACCTGGCTGTTTCTGACCACTATGCTATTTTATTCTTGGTTCCTGTACCACTCCCAAAGCAGTGCACTAAACGCCAGAAACATCAAACAGGTGTGTACTTCCACGCTATCTGACTGCTTAGCGATCAATCTTGCCACCCACCACCCCAACCAAACAGTAGATGGCATGGTGGAACACTACAACCGTGCCCTCTCTCTCAGCCTGGACTTTATAGCTCCTCTCATCACGCGTTATGTGTCTTTCTCTCGTCCTGCGCCCTGGTTCACCCCCGAGCTCCGCAGGATGAAGACCATGGGACGTAGGCTTGAGAGATGATACAGAAGTTCTGGCCTCATTGTCCTTCATGAAGAATTTAAAGAACACGTCACAAATTACAAAGAAACACTTTCCCAGAATAAAACAAGGTATTACTCCACACTCATCAGCAACCAACAAAAACACCCCAAATTGCTCTTCTCCACCATCAACCGTCTTCTCCACCCTCCTGATACCACTAAACCCTCAGATGCAGCAGACCTCTGCTCCAGGTTCTTGGACTTTTTTCAGCAGAAAGTGGACACCATCCACCGGCAGCTCCAGACTCCTGGAATTACCCCCTGCCCTACATTGCTTAAACATGATTCTCACTACTCAGCTGCCGGTTCACCGCAGTGCTGCCTATCCGTCTTCTCTCCTCTGGATGCTGATCAAGTAACAAAACTGGTAATCTCAGCCAAAACCTCAACCAGCAGTCTTGACCCAATGCCCACCACCCTGGTCAAGGCCTGTTTTCCCATCCTCTGCCACTCAATGCAAAACATCATAAATGCATCTCTTAACTCTGGTCTGGTACCATCCAGCTGTAAGACTGAAGAAAACTGGTTGAAGGAATCAACCTCACCACAGATCTATGAGGCAAAGGACCTTGCTTGCACATTAACATTTGAACATCTCACACACACACACACACACACCCCACACCCCCCTTCACCTTATCTACATTTTCTCTCTCTCTCAGTCAGTAACACTAAAAAACGCACACAAGTATATATATGGTTTAATGTGAATGATTATTGTGTTTAGTATCATTTTAAAGGTCTCAGGGTGGCTGGTTCAGATGTCTCATTCCAAATAAGTAAAACAAAAGGAAATAAGGTTTTTAAGAGTTTTTAGATAACATACACACAAAGAAGGGTGGATGGGTAAACCCTCCTGCTCTCAAAAGGTGTGAACTCAATGCTAATTTCCACTGTTAGCAAATGGTACCATGTAAATCAACTTCTGCCCCCAGTAAGTCTGGGGGGGTGAACAGTAAATTTCCACTGTGAACACAGGTTTACATATGAAATGAGGTCTGGCTATTTAATGGAATGCAGCAAGGGATCGTGGCTCTTTCTGTATCTCAGATCAGCCCGTGGATGCTGAGTCGCCGAGGCTCAGCATTCATGTATTTCATGTCGGGTAAAAGATTTTCCTCTTTGTTCTAGAACATTTGATGATTTGCATTGATTATCTTTCAATTGATTATGGAATTGTTATAATACATTTACCTGACATACTAAATTGTTATATTTGATTATTGTAACAGACTTTGACTTTATTTTCATTGGAGTTAAAAGGAATAGTCAAACATTAACGTATACTTAATGATGCACAGATATCATTGCAAAACTTTTTCATTTTATGGAGTCAGATGAAACGAGTTAATACATAAGATAAATGTATTACATTTAATTAAAAATCTCCTTGCCGTGGGAAAAGACGGAACACTGCGTGAGACCTTCACCGCTAATTTGAATGCCGCCATTGGATCAAATTAGACGGACTTACACAGCTTTAAAATGGCGGCAGTCATCCCCACTCTCAAAAAGCCAGGCTTAGAACCAGACGACCCCAACAACTATCGTCCAATCTCCAATCTCCCTTTCCTCAGTAAAATCTGTGACCTGGCCCTGGTTGTGGATGGCTGCTGCATTTCCCCTTCTCCTGAGGTGCGCAACCTGGGCGTCATTCTGGACGCCACTCTATCTTACCGGTCCAATATTAATAACATCACCAAGGTGGCCTTCTTCCACCTCAGAAACATCTCACGACTCCGGCCTTCACTCACAGATTCAGTAACTGAGACACTCATTCATGCCTTTATCACCTCCCGTCTGGATTACTGCAATGGTGTCCTGTCTGGACTGCCCACTAAGGCCCTTAACAGACTGCAGTATGTACAGAGCTCTGCTGCCAGGGTGCTAACCCACACAAAGCCTATCACTCCTATCACTCCTATATCACTCCTATCATTCAACAGCTACACTGGTTGCCAGTCAAGTCACGCATCACCTACAAGATCCTTCTGCTCACTTACAAATCTCTACATGGACTCTCACCAAAATACCTCAGTGACCTCCTCCATCCCTATACTCAGTCACGTTCCCTGCGGTCCTCTGACAAGGACCTGTTGGTCCCCCCCACCCCCACCCCCACCCCCACCCCACCCCACCCCACCAGGTTGCAGACTTTTGGGGACAGGGCTTTCTCTGCAATTGCTCCTATACTTTGGAACAGTCTACCATTCCACGTCCGCTCTGCCCCATCCCTGCCCATGTTCAAAATGCACCTTAAAGCATTTCTTTTCACAAAGTCTTTTGACGCTAACCAGATCATGGTTTACCGACCCGAACCGCACTGTACCGGTCAGTGGAAACGAGCCATAACTGACTAAACTTGATGCTCTTTGAAAGCAGTGACACATAATCACCACCATAATCTTCTGTTAGAAGCTAAAACAAATATTTTATAAGCAGCCTAAATAATAATTCAAAGTATGGTTAAAATAGCGTCAACTTGATTTTTTTTATAAAGAAAAATGTTTGGTTACTGTCAGATATCTGGAAACGTATGGTGGGATATATTACAGGAAATGCTTTTGAATAGGATATGCTATGCTGTTAGAGTGACCATAATATTTATTATGCCACCATAAATTATGATAACATGCTGTAATGCAACTGTGCTCTGTGTCAAGTCAACTCACCTTTATTTATACAGCGCTTTTTACAATACAGATGGTTTCAAAGCAGCTTTACAGAGATAACAGGGAAATAATGTTGTAATAATATAAAATTAAAAACCCCTGTGGACTCAAAATGCACCATACAAATAGTGTAATATGTCAAATACTCTAGTTATGTAATATATTTGCATTGCTTACTTAAACAGAATGCAGTGTGATTGTCCTGACACTTCTTCTCAACCGTCCACATCTTTTACATCGTCACTTCCTGGAGGTTTCAGGAAATCAAATTGTATATAAGTTTTTTAATATATGGTCTTGGAACACGAACACACACACACACACACTGTCAGGATTCCATCTCCACCACGATCATCATCACCGCCCACTCATTCCCTTTCATCCAATCGGACATTTCCCCGTTCATTATCCCCTAATTACTAATCACCGTCACCTGTGTCCCATCACCCACATGGACTATAAAACATTCATTCTCACTGCAGTCACTTGTCTGGTCTCGTCAATTCATGGCTCACAGACTCTCAGATTACCTACCTGTTACCTTCCGTCAAGCTCTATCCATCTGTTCTGAACCTCCGTCAAGCCACCTACAACAAAGAGAAAGAGAAGGACATTATCCTCAGCTAAGCTTCCTTTATGTTTCTGTGCCTTTGATTTCTCACCTGTTATCTCTGACTGCGATCTTTGCTGCAATAAAAGCACTAATAACTTACCACCTGGTCTGCTTCGACTGAGAACCCTGACAGAAGACCAGACCACAAGATGCAGAGCCAGTCGGAGCCTGAAGAGGATCCCTCACTGAATCATCCACTGGTCGCTGCAGCGATCTTTCCACCACCTCCACTTCCGCAAGCTCCCGCTGCTTCGTTCACTGCCTCTGCGAGTCCCATGGCCCGGCCAGCGACATACTCGGGTGAGGCGGAGAACTGCAGTGGGTTTCTGTTGCAAGTATCCTTGTACATCACCATGAATGAGCATCAATTCCGTAGTGACGAAGCCCGTGTGGCTTTCATTATATCATTGTTATCTGGTCACGCGCTTCGGTGGGGTCAGTCTTTATGGGATTCAGATTCACCGGTGGTCAAATCCTTTTCTGCTTTCAAACAGCATTTCAAAGAAGTTTTTGGGCAAACAGTATCTGAACTGTCCATTCATGACCAGCTATTTAACCTTCGTCAGGGAAATTCCTCTGTGAGTTCTTATGCCCTTCAGTTCCGCACTCTCGCCGCGTCTAGCGGTTGGAATGAAACTGCCCTGATCTCAGCCTTCCGTCACGGATTGAATCCCAATATCCGCCAGCTGTTGGTCGTGTATGAAGACAGCATGGGGTTAGAGAATCTGATTCAGATGACAATCCGGACTTCCCAGCGCCTCACTGCTTGTGATCGGTTTGTACCCACTGTAAGTTCTCCGCCTCCGGCTCCATTTGTCACTCCTCCAGCACCAGTTCCTATGGAAATAGACTCCACTCACCTTTCTGCTGTTGAACGCCAGCGCAGATTTCAACATTCCCTCTGTCTATACTGTGCGTCAGACAAGCATCTCCTCAGTTCTTGCCCTGTACGTCCTCCGCGGCAGGCGGTAAGTTCTATCCAACTCACCCCGAAGATTGAATCCCTAACGCGAACCAGTGTGCATATCTTAACCTCCTGTGTTTGTCTCCCAGCGCAAGCCCTCGTTGACTCCGGGTCAGCGGGGAACTTCATATCATCCCAGTTCCTCCAAAAACTGAATATCCGGCGACGTCGGCTGGTTCAAGATCTTCCCGTCCAAATCATACAAGGCAAGCCACTAGGTCGAGGTCGTATTCGCCATTATACACCCCCTCTAACTCTTTGTGTTGGCTGTTTACATTCGGAAGAGATCTCTCTTATGGTGCTGGAGGAGTCCACCGTGGATGTCATCTCCTTAACCTCCCTGCGCATGCGCGTGCGGTGTTTGTTTGTGTTTAGAGCTCCGTCGAATTGATTCATTAATCCTTGATTTTCTTCTTTACCACTCATTTATTAACAAGCACTTTCTATTTTTATATCGTGTGAACCTATCCTCGATACTATTCCCTATAAAAAAACAATCGGATTGCTTTGATATCGCTACTTAGATCCAACTTTGCGAATCTCGGCTACTAGCCTTTAGCCCGCTAGCATTTCACGCGTGGGCTCGCGCCTATCGAGCGTCTGATTTTACACCCGTTTCACTGAAAGGATACAGGTTATATCCAGCATTCCAGTCCTAAATTAGTAGTGATATTGGTAGTATCACTGCTAATTTACTGTTCATCTGTTATAATGGCGAACATATCGGATGTGTGTCTAACGTTACCTCTGAGTGCAGGTGAGGATACATTCGAGCTGATCTCGGTAAGATTGGAACTGGAATCGGTGGAGAAACAGATCCGTGGTCTGCTGGAGAGGCAAGCCGAGCTGCGGGATCGGCGATCAGCGCTTGAAACGTCACGCGCCGATGCTCACAAGTCAGTGGTTAGTAACTTTTTGACTCCGACTTCCTCTACTCCGTGCGTTTCTCTGCCCAGGAGGACGCGATCATCTCTGGCTTCATTCACTCCGGCACCGACACAGCACCATGGACCCTGGGTGATCCCACAGCGGAAGACACGAGCCAGGACCAGAGCAAGAACCTCTCCGCCCCTCCCGGTCTTCGAGATCTCCACCCGGAACCGCTTCTCCCCTCTTCACGAGTCGGAACGCGACGACGCCGTGATCATCGGCACTTCCATGGTCCGTCATGTCCACGCTACCTCAGGTAAGGGTAAGGTGCGCACTCACTGCTTTCCTGGTGCTCGTGTTCTTGATGTCGCCGCACAGGTTCCCGAGATTCTGAACGGTGACGAGCGCGTCGGAGCCGTTGTCCTCCATGCGGGAACGAACGACATCAGGCTGCGGCAGACGGAGGTTCTGAAGAAGGACTACAGGAGCCTGATCGAGACGGTACGCAGCACAGCGCCTGAGGCAACGATCATCGTGTCTGGACCGCTTCCCACGTACCGACTAGGACAAGAAAGGTTCAGTAGACTATTTGCTCTAAATGAATGGTTAATGTCATGGTGTAATGAACAGAAACTGCTCTTTGTAAATGTCACGACCGGCTCAAAGCCGTGACAAATGAGTGGAGGACATAGTGAAGTTGGTCAGGTTGAAGGTGTATTTATT
The DNA here is from genome assembly GCF_029890125.1 of Rhinichthys klamathensis goyatoka. Taxonomy (NCBI): domain Eukaryota; kingdom Metazoa; phylum Chordata; class Actinopteri; order Cypriniformes; family Leuciscidae; genus Rhinichthys; species Rhinichthys klamathensis. The sequence continues at coordinate 299,905 of NW_026607127.1, read as the reverse complement.
AACATAAATAGAAAAATATATATAACAGGAAATCAATTACAACACAACTGCCATTTCTGTCTGACAAGCGGTGTTAAGATGTCAGACAGAACTAAGATCAAATCATAGCAAAGGAAAATAAACAAACCCAACACAAAAAGGTACGGGAGCAAAAGCTCTCACAAGAGTCTTGCAGCTCTGAAGATCTCGAAGCTCACTCCACATTCTCAAAGCCTAAGCTTATATACAGGTGTATATCACTTGATGATCCTACACAGGTGTACATCATTCTCTTGATGAGTCTCCCAGTCACACCCACCGGTCGACACAGCGGGAACAACCGGAGACCCGTCACACACCCCCCCCTAAAAAGAAGAGAGCACAGAGTCTTAATAAAAACAAACAACTCCCACAACTCAATTTGTCCAAGTAGCAATAGTTGGTTCGGCCTGCAATTCTCCCCAATCCCGTCAACTCTCCCACTTTCAGCAACCTGGCGCCTAGGAAGCAAAATTAAGAAAGAAAAAGAGAGACACAGTCAGAGAAATCAGACTTTAAAGCACTCAAACACGGGACAAGACGTCAGCAGAAAACCGAGGTTGGGGTTTTGTAAGGAGTGCAGAAAAACTAAATGATTGTGATCCGTATAGACCACCAAAGATCCCTCTGATGACCCAACATACAAGGTGGAGAAGCCCAACTAGAAACAGGTTCAGCGAAGTCATTTTTAGAATATATTCGATTTCATCATCCTGTAGTTTTTTCTTATTCGCAAACACTCGATAATAACGTTGACGAATTGGACTTACACCTCCCACATCAATGTTGTACAGACCTAATAGATGACCAAGCCGAACGCTCAAAGAACTCAGTGCTTCTGAGTTTCTAAGACGACCTTGAAGAACACAATCTCCCGGATAGATTTCACCTTCCTCCCCAGCTACTGGAGTCGGAACCAATTCAACACTGTCATTATTAACAGAAACATCTGCAAACATAACAGGTTTAACATGCGAATCAGGCAGACTAACTTGGTCTTTTGTCATAAGGTCTTCGAAATCTTTACGAGCATAATAAGGCTTTAACAAGTTTATGTGACACATTCTAGTCTTTTTTCTTCGATTTGGCGTATTAATCAAATAATTCAAATCAGAAATCTGACGAGCAACAGTATATGGTCCGACAAACTTAGCCTGAAACGGTGACCCAACAACAGGCAACAACGCCAGTACCTGGTCACCAGGTTGAAACAAGTCAAGTCAAGTCAAGTCACATTTATTTATATAGCGCTTTTCACAATACAGATTGCATCAAAGCAGCTTCACAGTGATAACATGAAAGTAGTACAACACAGTTCAATAATATTGTTGAATATTAAATATCCCCAACTAAGCAAGCCAAAAGCAAGGCGACAGTGGCAAGGAACCAAAACTCCATCAGATTGGATGGAGAAAAAAACCTTGGGAGAACCCAGGCTAGTCAGGGGCCAGTTCTCCTCTGGCTAACAATCATAGGGTTTTAAAGAAGCTTTACAGTAAGTGCATATCAGGGAGTACCTGGAAAAAATACATTTAGTTAATCATGTAATATTTAGGGGATAACATATCGCCGGCGTTGAGTCGTCTCTTCGCAGGCGTTGAGTCGTCTCTTCACAGGCGTTGAGTCGTCTCTTCACAGGCGTTGGTCTTCTCATCACAGGCGTTGAGGCATCCGAAATCCCCGTGAGAGGCAGGATACCAAACTGGAGCCTACGAACGCCATTTTTCTCGGGACAAGCGTCCCGAGATAACAGCAGAAAGGCAGATGGGAAATAATTAGCATAGCTGATGTTCATAATGATTTCCATTACACGGGAGTAGGTGTTAGAAAACCATAATCTCACAACTCTCCGCAACCCAAACTCTCCGCAACCCAACCGCAACCATACGGACCGACCCGTTTGTCTATAAGGCTGTCGAGCCCCACTGGTGCGTTAAGCAGTTTCAGTGGCAAACGGTTCCGTATGGCATAGCAGAGGACTAAAAGGTAAGCATTATGTGAATGCTTGACTAAAGAGACACGTCTTTAGTCTAGTTTTAAACTGTGTCAGCGAGTCAGAGCATCGGACCGTATCGGGAAGGCTATTCCAGAGTTTTGGAGCTAAATGCGAGAATGCCCTCCCTCCTTTCGTGGACTTCGATATCCTAGGAATGACCAGAAGCCTTGAATTTAGTGATCTTAGAGAACGCGGTGGATTGTAGGGCGAAAGAAGGTCCGTTAAGTACATAGGAGCTAAACCATTAAGGGCTTTATAGGTCAGTAGTAGTACTTTGTAATTGATACGGAACTTAATAGGTAACCAGTGCAGAGATGATAAAATCGGTGTTATATGATCATATTTTCTTGATCTAGTAAGAACTCTAGCGGCTGCATTTTGCACTAACTGTAGCTTGTTTATTGAGGATGCAGGACAACCAGCTAATAAAGCATTACAGTAATCTAGTCTCGAGGTCATGAATGCATGAACTAACTTTTCTGCATCAGAAACAGATAGCATGTTACGTAATTTAGCAATGTTTCTAAGGTGGAAAAAGGCTGTTCTTGTAACAGATGAAATATGATTTTCGAAAGACAAGTTGCGGTCTAGTATAACACCCAGGTCTTTTACTGTAGTGGAAAAAGTAACAGGGCATCCTTCTATATTAAAGTCGTATTGTAAGAGGTTTTGTGTGTAGTTTTTTGGACCAATAAGTAATACCTCCGTTTTATCTGAATTTAATAGCAGGAAATTACGCGTCATCCAGCATTTTATATCTTTGAGACATTCTGTCAATTTAGATGAGGTAATGTTTTCATCTGGTCGTGATGAAATATATAATTGAGTGTCGTCAGCATAACAGTGGAAATTAATTCCATGTTTTCTTATAATATTACCAAGTGGCAGCATATATATTGAGAATAGCAGAGGGCCTAGCACCGATCCTTGCGGTACTCCGTAGTCTACTGACGTTAACTTTGATTTTCCCCCGTGTAAAGAGACAAAATGATAACGGTCAGATAAGTACGATCTAAACCAGCTTAATGCCTGTCCCTGAACACCAGTGTAGTTTTGTAGTCGATCCAAGAGTATTTTATGATCTATAGTGTCGAACGCGGCGCTAAGATCAAGTAGGACTAGTATTGAGATACAGCCTTGGTCAGAAGCTAAGAGTAGATCATTTGTAATTTTAACTAGCGCAGTTTCTGTACTATGATGCGGTCTGAATCCTGACTGGAATTTTTCATAGATATCATTTTCTTGCAAAAAAGAGCACAGTTGAGCGGATACAACTTTTTCTAGTATTTTGGACATAAATGGAAGATTTGAAATGGGTCTGTAATTTGCTAGGTTATTTGGATCTAGTTGCGGTTTCTTAATGAGAGGTTTTATTACTGCCAACTTGAATATTCTTGGCACATGACCTAAGAATAAAGACGAGTTAATAATATTAAGAAGAGGCTCTTCCACTACAGGTAACACTTCTTTCAGTAGTTTAGTGGGTATTGGATCTAATGAGCATGTTGTTGGTTTAGATGCAATAATAAGTTTATTTAGCGCTTCCTGTCCTATCGTTGCAAAGCGGTGTAGTTGTTCTTGAGGGACGATAATTGAGGCTGAATCATAAGAGACCATAGAGGATTGTACATTTATAATTGTGTTTCGAATGCTTTCTTTTTTCTCATTGAAATAATTCATAAAATCATTACTACTAAACTGTAACGGTATATTTTGCTCTGGTGATGTCTGTTTATTTGTTAGTCTAGCCATGGTGTTAAATAAGAACCTTGGATTATTTTGGTTATTTTCTATTAGTTTGCGGAGGTGCTCAGCCCTGGCTGTTTTTAGAGCCTTTTTATAACGTGACATACTGTCTTTCCACGCGATTCTAAAGACCTCTAAATTAGTTTGTTTCCATTTACGCTCTAGGTTACGAGTTTCTCTCTTGATATCATGCGTAACACTGTTGTACCATGGTGCTTTAGTTTTCTCTTTAACCTTTTTTAATCTAATTGGTGCAACAATATCTAATGTACTAGTGAAAATGGTGCTCAAACTGCTAGTCATTTCCTCTAGTTCATCTGTTTGTTTGGGTTCACTGAGCAGCTGAGATAGATCAGGTAAGCTATTTGAGAATCTATCTATAGTGGTTGGAAGGATTGTTCTGCCTGGTCTATAACGTGGCGCAACATGACATATTTCAGCAGTACGTATTATGCACGTTACCATGTAATGATCAGTGACATCATCACTTTGCGGTATAATATCTATATCAGTTGGATTGGTTCCATATGATATAATTAAATCTAGTGTATGATTTAGACGATGAGTGGGACCACGCAACTTGAAACAAACGCAACTCTGTTCGACGATCAAAAAGTAGTTTCATTCGATCTTGTGATTTGCTCAGAGATGACTTCGCCAAGTGGCACGCCTCATAAACTCGTCTACGAAAATCACTAACATATGACAAAAATTTTTTCGGTGGATCAGACTTTTCCCAGTCAGCAGATAAAACAGCCAACGGACTTCGCACGTCGTGTCCAAAAACAAGGTCGTTCGGACTGAACCCAGTACTTTCTTGCGCAGCTTCCCGAGCCGCCATCATCAACCAAGGCAGACCAGTCTCCCAGTCCTTACCCATTTGAACAGAGTACGACCTCAAAAGAGATTTTAACGTTTGATGAAATCTCTCCAGTGCTCCCTGACTTTGGGCATGATAAGCACTGGAGAGGTTATGTTGAATATGAAGTTGATTCAACACTTGACCGAACAAATTAGAAGTGAAATTACTTCCCTGATCAGATTGGATAATTCGTGGTATTCCAAATATTGAAATGAACCGAGTCAGCGCCTTTATGACTAGTTTTGCCGTCACAGAGCGTAAAGGATATGCAGCAGGATATCTAGTTACTTGGCACATGATTGTAAGCAAATACTCACTTCCTGCTTTTGATTTAGGCAACGGCCCGACACAATCTACAATGAGATGTTCAAACGGCTGACTAATGGCTGGAATCGGAAAAAGAGGAGCAGGTTTCAAAGATTGATTTGGCTTCCCAGTAAGCTGACATGTGTGACAAGATTTAATATATTTAGACACATCACGCTTCAATTTCGGCCAAAAGAACCGTTTCAAAAGTAATTTGTACGTCTTTTTCACTCCCATATGCCCAGACGTATCATGAGCAGTCTGTAACACTAGCTGCCGAAGAGACTGAGGAATTACAACTTGCACCATGGGATCACCCAACGCAAACTCTCCCTGTGGCACCCATTTTCGAACTAGCAATCCTTCATCTAGGTAATACCCAGATGAAAGATTCTCAATTGCGTCATATGATACAACCCGGTCAAACAATTCAACAAGAGTTGAGTCAGTTTTTTGTTTTTCAACCAGTTCATCACGTGACACTGATAAAATTGAAGGAACTTCTAGAGTTTCCGTCACCACCTTCTTAGATTCATGTTTTACCTCAGCTTGTGTTTTACTCATAGATCGTGTTATCACACAAGTGGGTAACACACTTGAACAGGTCAAATTCTCACCACCATCTGGTTTCAAGATCATTGGGCATGGTGTTACCACTAGATGTGGTAAATCATTCCGCCAGACACGATCACCAGCCAAGTCATTCCCCAGAATTACCTGTATTCCTTCCACAGGCAAGCAGGAACGAACAGCCACCTCCACTTCTCCCTGGACCAATACAGATTGCAAAATAACTTTATGCAGTGGAACAGACATAACATTCAAGCCAATGCCCTTAATCAGCACATTACTTCCAGTGTAAGAATCAGGTGAAAAAGGCAGCGCAGACTCTAACACAAAGGTTTCTGATGATCCTGTATCACGTAGAACCTTTACTGGTACGACTTTTGTGGAATCTACCAACCTAACAGAACCTTCTGTAACAAAAGGAGTAAATGCTGAACCACATGGCGAGCACATTTTCTGCACATTATTCACTGTTGAAGTAGTCACAGCCAACGCCACAGACTTTACAGGAGACCAAGAATTAGATTTCACTTTAGAATTGTCAGCTTTTGCTTTCAATAAGAGACATTCATTCTTCCAGTGACCAAACTCATGACAATAATTACACATATTTGCTCTGTCTTTTTCTTCAACAGAGCTATGCAACTGTCTGCTGGGTAAATCATTCACAAACCTGGTAAACTTACTAGAACTTCGCCACGGCTCTTTTTTAAAATTTTCTCCACCCGATCTGTAACCAAAAACAGTTTTATGAGACAACGAGAATTCATCAGCCATGACGGCCGCCTCATACGCAGTGTCAGGTTTATGCTCGCTAATGTAAGTTGCAATGCGATCTGAAATGGAACTCTTGAATTGTTCAAGTACCATTAATTCTTTTAAATCGTCGAGTGTTTTTACATCAGAAGCTACACACCAACGATTAAAATAGACCGAAATATCGTGTACAAAGTCAACATACGTCTGTTTTTCACTCTTCTTCCAGGACCTAAACTTTTGTCTATAGGCCTCTGGAACTAGTTCATAAGCCCTCAACACTGCTGATTTTACAGCTTGATAATCAGAAGCATCCTCTACACTAAGGGAAGAATACGCTTCTTGAGCTCTGCCTGTAAATACAGACTGCAACATAAGCGTTCGCTCTTCATCTGGCCAACGTTGTGCATCCGCAACACGTTCAAACAATATAAAGAAACGCTCAACCTCTCTCTCATCAAATTTAGGAATCAATCTCATATTTCTTACCGTATCAAACTTGTATGAACTTGAATCACGTACTGATTCTCCAGTAATAGAAAGTTTACCCTCTCTTATTAAATCCAAACGATAACGTTCAAGTTCAAGTTGTTGTTGCTGCAATTGGACTTTAGAGATTTCAATGTGATTTTGCGCTTCTAACTGCTTTTCTTTCATCTCTACTTGAATTATCAATAATTGCTTTTGTTGTTCAAATGTTAAATGAGACTGTGTTGATGTCGCATTGCCAAAAGTTAACGTGTCTTCTGAAAATTGAGTCTCTAAAATGCCACGTTCAACTAACTCTGTCTTTACCAAGGTTTTAATCTGATCTTTTAGACGTTTATCTTGACTCATCAGATTAATTTTGTAGAATTCTGCAAGTTCTAATAATTGATCCTTGGTTAAGTCATTCAACAAGCTCTCAGACGGTGCGCTAACAAATTCCTCAACGTTTGAGGACATTATGAAAAATGTATGGCTACTAAATTTTCAAGAAAAAACAAAATAAAAGTTTAAAGACAGAAGTTGGAATAAGCAATTCCCTCTAACTAAGATTTAAAACTACCTAAACTCAACCCTAATCTTCATACAGTTACTTGCAGCGGGTTTTTATACACTATAAACCAGCGTTTGCAATAGCAACCAATTAACGAGTCACTACTACAAACACGGACGTGTTCCCGAGACAAATGCTCTAACTGCTTTCACCGTACAAAAATAACAAACTAAAATAAAAAAGATCGGAAAATCCTGTTAAGGAAATCCCGCTAAAACATCGAATGATTGTAACTCACTTCAGACGCGCATGCGCGAGCAGTCGGTGTTTGTGTTTGAAAGCTCCGTCGAATCAATTCATTAATCCTTGATTTTCTTTTTTACCACTCATTTATAAACAAGCACTTTCTATTTTTATATCATGGGAACTTATAATCGATACTATTCCTTATAAAAAACAATCGGATTGCTTTGATATCGCTACTTAGACCCAACTTTGCGAATCTCGGCTACTAGCCTTTAGTCCGCTAGCATTTCACGCGTGGCCTCGCGCCTATTGACCGTCTGATTTTACACCCGTTTCACTGAAAGGATACAGGTTATATCCAGCATTTCAGTCCTAAATTACTAGTGATATTGGTAGTATCACTACTAATCTACTGTTCATCTGTTATGGCGAACATATCAGATGTGTGTCTAACGTTACCTCTGAGTGCAGGTGAGGACACATTCGAACTCATTTCGGTACGATTGGAGCTTGAATCGGTGGAGAAACAGATCCGTGGTCTGCTAGAGAGGCAAGCCGAGCTGCGGGATCGGCGATCAGCGCTTGAAACGTCACGCGCCGATGCACACAAGTCAGTGGTTAGTAACTTTTTGACTCCGACTTCGTCCACTCCGTGCGTTTCTCTGCCCAGGAGGACGCGATCATCTCTGGCATCATTCACTCCGGCACCAACCCAACACCATGGACCCTGGGTGATCCCACAGCGGAAGACACGAGCCAGGACCAGAGCAAGAACCTCTCCGCCCCTCCCGGTCTTCGAGATCTCCACCCGGAACCGCTTCTCCCCTCTTCGCGAGTCGGAACGCGACGACGCCGTGATCATTGGCACTTCCATGGTCCGTCATGTCCGTGCTACCTCAGGTAAGGGTAAGGTGCGCACTCACTGCCTTCCTGGTGCTCGTGTACTTGATGTCGCCGCACAGGTTCCCGAGATCCTGAACGGTGAAGAGCGCGTCGGAGCTGTGGTGCTTCACGCTGGAACAAACGATATCAGGCTGCGGCAGACGGAGGTTCTGAAGAAGGACTACAGGAGCCTGATCGAGGCGGTACGCACCACAGCGCCTGAGGCAACGATCATCGTGTCTGGACCGCTTCCCACGTACCGACAAGGACAGGAAAGGTTCAGTAGATTATTTGCACTAAATGAATGGTTAATGTCATTGTGTAATGAACAAAAACTGCTCTTTGTAAATAATTGGAATCTGTTCTGGGAGCGACCTAGGCTCTACCGTGCTGATGGCCTGCACCCCAGCAGAATCGGAGCGGCTGTTCTGTCGGACAACATCTCCAAGACGTTGCACACCGTATGACTAGAAAATCAAATTCCAAATCACAGTCTTTGCTGTGCCAATTTAATTGATATAAGTAGTGTAGAATATTATATAGAAACTGTGTCTATTCCTCGTTTAGTGAGGCCAAATAATAAATCCACTGTAGGATCTAGGAAAAATCTTATTGTAATTAAACCTGAAAATCTAAATATCAGTGAACAAAAACAATTTCTAAAACTAGGTCTTCTAAACATTAGATCGCTCACACCTAAGGCGGTTATTGTAAATGAAATGGTCACAGATAATAGCTTCGATGTACTTTGCCTTACTGAAACCTGGCTTAAACCAAACGAGTATTTCGGTCTAAATGAGTCTACCCCGCCAGGATACTGTTATAAACATGAGCCCCGTCTGATCGGTCGTGGCGGCGGTGTTGCAACAATCTATAGAGATATTCTTAATGTAACTCAGAAAACAGGTCACAGGTTTAATTCGTTTGAAGTACTGGTGCTAAACGTTGCGCTCTTAGATGTAAGAAATAAATCCCTATTATCTCTAGCCTTGGCTACTGTATATAGACCTCCAGGACCATATGCTGATTTCCTAAAAGAGTTTGCAGACTTTCTCTCAGATCTATTGGTCAATGCCGATAAAGCAATAATTGTTGGAGATTTTAACATACACGTAGATAACACAAACGATGCGTTAGGGACTGCGTTTACAGATTTATTAAACTCCTTTGGGGTCAAGCAGAATGTCAGTGGTCCCACTCATCGTCTAAATCATACACTAGATTTAATTATATCATACGGAACCAATCCAACCGATATAGATATTATACCGCAAAGTGACGATCTCACCGATCATCACATGGTAACTTGTATAATACGCACTGCTGAAATTTGTCATGTTGCACCACGTTATAGACCAGGCAGAACAATCCTTCCGACCACTATAGATAGATTCTCAAATAGCTTACCTGATCTATCTCAGCTGCTCAGTGAACCCAAACAAACAGATGAACTAGAGGAAATGACTAGCAGTTTGAGCACCATTTTCTCTAGTACATTAGATATTGTTGCACCAATTAGATCAAAAAAGGTTAGAGAGAAAACTAAAGCACCATGGTACAACAGTGCTACGCATGCTATCAAGAGAGAAACTCGTAACCTAGAGCGTAAATGGAAACAAACTAATTTAGAGGTCTTTAGAATCGCGTGGAAAGACAGTATGTCTCGTTATAAAAAAGCTCTAAAAGCAGCCAGGGCTGAGCATCTCCGCAAACTAATAGAAAATAACCAAAATAATCCAAGGTTTTTATTTAACACCGTGGCTAGACTAACAAATAAACAGACATCGCCAGAGCAAAATATTCCGTTACAGTATAGCTGTAATGATTTTATGAACTACTTCAATGCGAAAATAGAAAGCATCCGAAACACAATTGTAAATGTACAATCCTCTATGGTGTCTTATGATTCAGCCTCAATTATCGCCCCTCAAGAACAACTACACCGCTTTACAACTATAGGACAGGAAGAGCTAAATAAACTTATCATTGCATCTAAACCAACAACATGTTTATTAGATCCAATACCAACTAAATTTCTGAAAGAAGTGTTACCTGTAGTGGAAGAGCCTCTTCTTAATATTATTAACTCGTCTTTATCTTTAGGTCATGTTCCAAAAATATTCAAGCTGGCAGTAATAAAACCTCTCATTAAGAAACCGCAATTAGATCCAAATAACTTAGCAAATTACAGACCGATTTCAAATCTTCCATTTATGTCTAAAATACTAGAAAAGACTGTGTCCGCTCAATTGTGCTCTTTCATGCAAGAAAATGAGATATATGAAAAATTTCAGTCAGGATTCAGACCGCATCATAGCACAGAAACTGCGCTAGTTAAAATTACAAATGATTTACTTTTAGCTTCTGACCAAGGCTGTATCTCAATACTAGTTCTACTCGATCTTAGTGCTGCGTTTGACACTATCGATCATAAAATACTCTTGGATCGACTACAAAACTACACTGGTGTTCAGGGACAGGCATTAAGCTGGTTCAGATCGTATTTATCAGACCGTTACCATTTTGTTTGTTTAAATGGGGAAAAATCGAAGATAACGTCAGTAGACTATGGAGTGCCGCAAGGATCAGTGTTAGGCCCTCTGCTATTCTCAATATATATGCTGCCACTTGGTAATATTATAAGAAAACATGGAATTAATTTCCACTGTTATGCCGATGACACTCAATTATATATTTCATCACGGCCAGATGAAAACACTAACTCATCAAAATTGACAGAGTGTCTTAAAGATATAAAATGCTGGATGATGCATAATTTCCTGCTACTAAATCCAGATAAAACGGAGGTATTACTTGTTGGTCCAAAAAACTATCCACAAAACCACTTACAATACAACTTTAATATAGAAGGATGTCCTGTTACTTTATCCTCTACGGTAAAAGACCTGGGAGTTATACTAGACCACAACTTGTCTTTCGAAAATCATATTTCATATGTTACAAGAACGGCCTTTTTCCATCTTAGAAACATTGCTAAATTACGTAACATGCTATCTGTTTCCGATGCAGAAAAGTTAGTTCATGCATTCATGACCTCGAGACTAGATTACTGTAATGCTTTATTAGCCGGTTGTCCTGCATCCTCAATAAACAAGCTACAGTTAGTGCAAAATGCAGCCGCTAGAGTTCTTACTAGGTCAAGAAAATATGATCATATAACACCAATTTTATCATCTCTACACTGGTTACCTATCAAGTTCCGTATCAATTACAAAGTACTATTACTGACCTATAAAGCCCTAAATGGTTTAGCTCCTGTGTATTTAATGGACCTTCTATCGCCCTACAATCCATCGCGTTCTTTAAGATCACTAAATTCGAGGCTTCTAGTCATTCCTAGGATATCTAAGTCCACTAAAGGAGGAAGGGCGTTCTCACATTTAGCTCCTAAACTCTGGAATAGCCTTCCTGATATTGTTCGAGGCTCTGACTCGCTGTCCCAGTTTAAAACTAGATTAAAGACGCATCTTTTTAGCCAAGCATTTACATAATGCTTACCTTTTATTATACTGCTGAATCAGATCAAATGCATTTAATACTATAAAACTTGAAGAGACTGTAGGTTATCTGTATAGGTTGCATAGTATTTGCAGTCATTACGTTCCTGTGTATATTGCGTGAATGACGGGTGGTTGGGCAGATATTGTGTTGCGGTAGGTAGTATGCCATACGGAACCGTTGTCCACTGAAACTGCCTATTCACGCACCAGTGGGGCTCGACAGCCTTAGTCAACGGGTTGGCGCGTATGGTTGGGTTGCGGAGAGATTGTGAGATTATGGTTAGGTCTCAGCAGCAGGAGGGACGTAGAGGTCAGTAAGCAAGGCTGAGTTGAGTGGGGGACGGAGGGGGGTGATTTTGGGACGCAAGAGTCACTGTCTTCATGTTTTGTCTTTTACGCCTGTGTTATGGAAATCATCATTATGAACAGCAGCTACGCTAATTATTTTCCCTTTGCTTTTCTGCTGTTATCTCGGGACGCGAGTCCCGAGAAAATGGCGTTCGTCAGCTCCAGTTTGTATCCAGCCTCTCACGGAGACTTCAGATGCTCCAATCACAAAGCCTATGAAGTGACGACTCAACACGGGCGATATGGACTCTCTATGGTGGACGGCACTGATCCTCAACAACTCGTCTTAAGACCGGCGTGCATACTTGGACTTCCAAAAAATACTCTAAATGTTCCGATCCAATCTGACTTGTAATGCTGCCCGAATCATGCACTGTTCCTCCGTTGGCCAGAGGAGAACTGGCCCCCCGACTGAGTCTGGTTTCTCCCAAGGTTTTTTTCTCCATTCTGTCAGCTGATGGAGTTTTGGTTCCTTGCCACTGTTGCCTTGGCTTTTGGCTTGCTTAGTTGGGGACATTTAACATTTAATATTCAATAATATTATTGATCTGCCTTACTTAAGGTGGACGTTGACGCAATTTCTTTTAGAAACAAACTTTGTTATATTGTTATATTGTTTTTGTTATATTGTTTTCATGTTATCACTGTGAAGCGCTTTGATACAATCTGTATTGTAAAAAGCGCTATATAAATAAAGGTGACTTGACTTGACTTGACTTAAACCTACGCAGGGAAAAGCCTAAGCCAAAACACCTCTTTTCTCAAATTTAGTAGCCAATACACCAAATTAAACTCCCGTAACCAACCAGAACAACCAAACCAACCACTAAAACCCTCCACAAGTTTTACTTAACAAAAATTGTCAAGAAATTTTTTTTTTGTAACGAATTAACCAACTTAACAAAATTAATTTAAACAAATAATAATCATCCAAATGTATCACATTAACCAGAACCAAATGAACGAATGAATTTCTCTTACCAAAGCGAACAGACTTATCCACATTTGTCCAAACCGGAAAATATTTATCACCTTAAACAACGGACAAGCCTCCATATTTGTCACACTAACAAACTACGAACGAATCTTCAAATAACAATTGGCGGACGACACAAACGAAAGTTAATCAAATAACAATTGGCTGGACGACAAAAACTACTAACGAAACTTTATCAAAACAATTGGCTGGACGAGCCCCCATATTTGTCACGACCGGCTCAAAGCCGTGACAAATGAGTGGAGGACATAGTGAAGTTGGTCAGGTTGAACGTGTATTTATTAACATAAATAGAAAAATATATATAACAGGAAATCAATTACAACACAACTGCCATTTCTGTCTGACAAGCGGTGTTAAGATGTCAGACAGAACTAAGATCAAATCATAGCAAAGGAAAATAAACAAACCCAACACAAAAAGGTATGGGAGCAAAAGCTCTCACAAGAGTCTTGCAGCTCTGAAGATCTCGAAGCTCACTCCACATTCTCAAAGCCTAAGCTTATATACAGGTGTATATCACTTGATGATCCTACACAGGTGTACATCATTCTCTTGATGAGTCTCCCAGTCACACCCACCGGTCGACACAGCGGGAACAACCGGAGACCCGTCACAGTAAATAATTGGAATCTGTTCTGGGAGCGACCTAGGCTCTACCGTGCTGATGGCCTGCACCCCAGCAGAATCGGAGCGGCTGTTCTGTCGGACAACATCTCCAAGACGTTGCACACCATCTGACTAGTAAGTCAAAGTCCAATTCACAGTCTTTGCTGTCCCAACTTAATTGATATAAGTAGTGTAGAACATTATATAGAAACTGTGTCTATTCCTCGTCTAGTGAGGCCAAACAATAAATCTAGTGTAGGATCTAGGAAAAATCTTATTGTAATTAAACCAGAAAATCTAAATATCAGTGAACAAAAACAATTTCTAAAACTAGGTCTTCTAAACATGAGATCGCTCACACCTAAGGCGGTTATTGTAAATGAAATGGTCACAGATAATAGCTTCGATGTACTTTGCCTTACTGAAACCTGGCTTAAACCAAATGAGTATTTCGGTCTAAATGAGTCTACTCCGCCAGGATACTGTTATAAGCATGAGCCCCGTCTGATCGGTCGTGGCGGCGGTGTTGCAACAATCTATAGAGATATTCTTAATGTTACTCAGAAAACAGGTCACAGGTTTAATTCGTTTGAAGTACTTGTGCTAAATGTTACGCTCTTAGATGTAAGAAAGAAATCCCTATTATCTCTAGCCTTGGCTACTGTATATAGACCTCCAGGGCCCTACACTGATTTCCTAAAAGAGTTTGCAGACTTTCTCTCAGATCTATTGGTCAATGTCGATAAAGCAATAATTGTTGGAGATTTTAACATACACGTAGATAACACAAATGATGCGTTAGGGACTGCGTTTACAGATTTATTAAACTCCTTTGGGGTCAAGCAAAACGTCAGTGGTCCCACTCATCGTCTAAATCATACACTAGACTTAATTATATCATATGGAACCGATCCAACCGATATAGATATTATACCGCAAAGTGATGATCTCACTGATCATCACATGGTAACTTGTATAATACGTACTGCTGAAATTTGTCATGTTGCGCCGCGTTATCGACCAGGCAGAACAATCCTTCCAATCACTATAGATAGATTCTCAAATAGCTTACCTGATCTATCTCAGCTGCTCAGTGAACCCAAACAAACAGATGAACTAGAGGAAATGACCAGCAGTTTGAGCACCATTTTCTCTAGTACATTAGATATTGTTGCACCAATTAGATTGAAAAAGGTTAGAGAGAGAACTAAAGCACCATGGTACAATAGTACTACACATGCTATCAAGAGAGAAACTCGTAACTTAGAGCGTAAATGGAAACAAACTAATTTAGAGGTCTTTAGAATCGCGTGGAAAGACAGTGTGTCACGTTATAAAAAGGCTCTAAAAGCAGCCAGGGCAGAGCATCTCCGCAAACTAATAGAAAATAACCAAAATAATCCAAGGTTTTTATTTAACACCGTGGCTAGACTAACAAATAAACAGACATCACCAGAGCAAAATATTCCGTTACAGTATAGTTGTAATGATTTTATGAATTACTTCAATGAGAAAATAGAAAGCATCCGAAATACAATTGTAAATGTACAATCCTCTATGGTGTCTTGTGATTCAGCCTCAATTATCGTCCCTCAAGAACAACTACACCGCTTTACAACTGTAGGACAGGAAGAGCTAAATAAACTTATCATTGCATCTAAACCAACAACATGTTTATTGGATCCAATACCCACTAAACTACTGAAAGAAGTGTTACCTGTAGTGGAAGAGCCTCTTCTCAATATTATTAACTCGTCTTTATCTTTAGGTCATGTTCCAAAAATATTCAAGCTGGCAGTAATAAAACCTCTTATCAAGAAACCGCAATTAGATCAAAATAACTTAGCAAATTACAGACCCATTTCAAATCTTCCATTTATGTCTAAAATACTAGAAAAAATTGTGTCCGCTCAATTGTGCTCTTTCTTGCAAGAAAATGAGATATATGAAAAATTTCAGTCAGGATTCAGACCGCATCATAGTACAGAAACTGCGCTAGTTAAAATTACAAATGATTTACTTTTAGCTTCTGACCAAGGCTGTATCTCTATACTAGTTCTACTCGATCTTAGCGCTGCGTTCGACACTATAGATCATAAAATACTCTTGGATCGACTACAAAACTACACTGGTGTTCAGGGACAGGCATTAAGCTGGTTCAGATCGTACTTATCGGACCGTTACCATTTTGTCTGTTTAAATAGGGAAAAATCGAAGATAACGTCAGTAGACTATGGAGTGCCGCAAGGATCGGTGTTAGGCCCTCTGCTATTCTCAATATATATGCTGCCACTTGGTAATATTATAAGAAAACATGGAATTAATTTCCACTGCTATGCTGATGACACTCAATTATATATTTCATCACGACCAGATGAATACACTAACTTATCTAAATTGACAGAATGTCTTAAAGATATAAAATGCTGGATGACGTGTAATTTCCTGCTATTAAATCCAGATAAAACTGAGGTATTACTTATTGGTCCAAAAAACTACCCACAAAATCTCTTACAATACAACTTTAATTTAGAAGGATGTCCTGTTACCTTATCGACTACAGTAAAAGACCTGGGTGTTATACTAGACCGCAACTTGTCTTTCGAAAATCATATTTCATATGTTACAAGAACTGCCTTTTTCCACCTTAGAAACATTGCTAAATTACGTAACATGCTATCTGTTTCTGATGCAGAAAAGTTAGTTCATGCATTCATGACCTCGAGACTAGATTACTGTAATGCTTTATTAGCTGGTTGTCCTGCATCTTCAATAAACAAGCTACAGTTAGTGCAAAATGCAGCCGCTAGAGTTCTTACTAGGTCAAGAAAATATGATCATATAACACCGATTCTATCATCTCTGCACTGGTTACCTATTAAGTTCCGTATCAATTACAAAGTACTACTACTGACCTATAAAGCCCTAAATGGTTTAGCTCCTGTGTATTTAATGGACCTTCTATCGCCCTACAATCCATCGCGTTCTTTAAGATCCCTAAATTCGAGGCTTCTGGTCATTCCTAGGATATCTAAGTCCACTAAAGGAGGGAGGGCGTTCTCACATTTAGCTCCTAAACTCTGGAATAGCCTTCCTGATACTGTTCGTGGCTCAGACTCGCTCTCCCAGTTCAAAACTAGATTAAAGACGCATCTCTTCAGCCAAGCATTCACATAATGCTTACCTTTTATACCACTGTTGAATCAGATCGAATGCATTAATATTATGAACAGCAGCTACGCTAATTATTTCCCATCTGCTTTTCTGCTGTTATCTCGGGACGCTAGTCCCGAGGTAAATAGCGTTCGTCAGCTCCAGTTTGTATCCAGCCTCTCACGGAGACTTCAGATGCTCCAACACCTGCGATGAGACGACTCGACGCCTGTGAAGAGACGACTCGACGCCTGTGAAGAGACGACTCAACGCCGGCGATATGTTATGCCCTAAATTAATACATGATGATTAACTAACTATATTCTTCTATGTACATTTCTGAAATGCACTTTCTGTAAAGCTGCTTTGAAACAATATGTATTGTGAAAAGCGCTATACAAATAAATTTGAATTGAATTGAATAGAATCCTGGGACGCCCCTGGTTAGTTCAACATCAGCCAGTACTCCACTGGGGAACTGGGGAAGTACTCCATTGGGGTGGAGATTGCCATGTATCCTGTCTCAAGTCCATTCAGAAGAACCCTCCTTCGTCTCGTTCCAAGTCAACTACGGGTGAATCCAGAGTTCCTGTCTGTTCAACTTCGGTGGAAAGCCCTGAAGTCCAGGTTCAGGTCGAAATCCCAGATGAGTACCGGGCGTTCCAGGACGTCTTCAGTAAGGAACTGGCAACTAAATTACCACCACACCGGCCATGGGACTGCGCAATCGACTTGCTACCCGGAGCAACCCTTCATAAAGGTCGTATTTACCCTCTGTCCATCCCGGAACAGAAGGCCATGGAGGAGTATGTGGAAGAAGCTTTTAATCAGCAGATTATTCGACCATCTACCTCCCCTGCCGCTTCGAGCTTCTTTTTTGTGGCCAAGAAGGATGGAGGCTTGCGGCCGTGCATCGATTACCGTCATCTCAACTCACAAACCGTCAAATTCAGCTATCCCCTTCCTCTGGTTCCTGCCGCCCTGGAGCAGCTGCGTGGAGCACGCGTCTTCTCCAAACTGGACTTTGGGAGTGCATATAACCCAGGGGTCTCAAACTCAACTTAACTGGGGGCCGCTGGAGGTAGAGTCGGGGTCAGGCGGGCCGCATCAAGTATTCCACAAAAAAGAGTATTCAAGTATTCCAAAAAAGGAGCACAACTGATCCAATCTTCTCAATCTTTATTATTAACGTTTCTTCTGAACTGTTCCTCTGAATTTGAACATTCCTTTCTGTACATGATTGGTTCTTCATGAGCTGTCCTTCTGACAGTTGAAGTTCATTTTACAAACTTTCTTTGTCTATAACACATATTTGTAATATTTATATTTGCTAATGTCCTTTTTATTTTCTTTATACAACACATTAATGATATTGAATGTTTTTTTTGGAAGGCACATTTCCTTTTATTATATACTTAGAAAAACAATTATTGCTTTTGAAATACAAATATTTGCAGTCATGTCTGCCCGTCTTATTGAATTCTTTCTACACATGTATAGTGTCTCAGGCAAATTACTGAGTGCACAAATCAAAGCAAACCTTCTTATCAACCTGTTAGACACATATTACAAGCTCAAAATGATTATTCTCACATTGTTTTAAAGCAGGGTCTCTCTCCAACACGTCGCTCGCGAGCTACCAGTAGCTCGCGGCCTGGTTGGTGGTAGCTCTACAAGGGGCAGTTCACATATCGCGCTCACATATTTTGCGCGCTCAAGTTCGTTATTTCAAATGTAGGTGCGCGTGCGCGGCAAGCGCGCTCATAATTGAAGCGACGCGCTCATTTTTTCCAGGCGCGCAGTATGTTTGTACTTAGCGGTTGTCTATGGCAACTATTGACAACAAACCCACCGTATGGTAGCCCATTTAAAACGCGGCACACGCAACGACGGGCCACACTAACATTACACTTTAATGTCAAGTAGGGGGCCACAAAATATCACCCCGCGGGCCGCAAATGGCCCGCGGGCCGCGAGTTTGAGACCCCTGATATAACCTGATCCGAATCCGGCGTGGGGACGAGTGGAAAACTGCCTTCGTGACCCCCTCAGGCCACTACGAGTATCAGGTTATGCCTTTCGGATTGTCCAACGCTCCTTCCGTCTTTCAAGGGTAAATGAATGAAGTCCTTCGAGAATTCCTCAACCGTTTCGTAGTCGTCTACATTGATGATATACTCATATACCCGTCTTCAATGTCTGAACACCATCAACATGTCATCCAGGTCCTCGAAAAACTGAGAGCACACAGATTATATTTGAAACTGGAGAAGTGCGAATTCCACACCTCTACCGTACACTTTCTGGGTTACGTAATCAACCAACGAGGCATTCAGATGGACCAGAGGAAGGTGGAAACCCTCCAGAACTGGCCACAACCAACCTCCGTAAAAGAACTGGAACGTTTTCTTGGTTTTGCTAACTTCTATCGAAGATTCATCCGAAATTACAGTCTGATCAGAGCTCCCCTCACCTCAGCTCTCAAGGGCCGGCCCAAGTCTCTGTCCTTGTCTCCCACTGCAGTCCAGGCCTTCCAGCGCTTAAAGGAAACATTCATCACTGCTCCCATCCTCATTCATCCCAACCCGGACCTTCCGTTTGTAGTAGAGGTGGATGCCTCTTCCACCGGAGTGGGAGCAGTTCTATCTCAGCGGCAGGGTGAGCCACCCAAACTCCTTCCATGCGCCTTCTTTTCCAAGAAGTTAACCCCGGCGGAGCGGAATTATGACATCGGAAACCGGGAGCTTCTGGCCATCAAACTGGCCCTCGAGGAGTGGAGACACTGGCTGGAGGGAGCCAACTATCAATTTGAGGTGATAACTGATCATCGTAATCTTGAGTACCTAAGAGAGGCTAAAAGACTGAACCCTAGGCAGGCCCGCTGGGCGCTGTTTTTCACACGCTTCGACTTTGGGGTATCATACCGACCTGGGAGTAAGAACTGCAAGGCAGATGCGCTATCTCGACTCTATCATGCCTCCGTTGAAGACCTTCATCCAGAACCTATCCTCCCTCCAGCCGTAATCCTCAGTCCCATCGTCTGGGAACTCGACCAACAGATCACCCAGGAACTTACACGCCAACCCGCTCCGCCGGGAGGTCCAGAAGGGCGTCTCTTCGTACCTCCACATCTTCGTACTCCCCTTCTGGACTCTGCTCACACAGTTCCGGGCTCTGGACATCCGGGTAGCAAGCGTACCCTCTCGCTCCTCAGTCAACGGTACTGGTGGCCGTCCATCTCGGAGGATGTTTCCAGGTTCGTCCGCGGGTGTTCAGTCTGTGCCATAACCAACACCCCGAGGAGACTCCCTGAGGACAAGCTTGTGCCATTACCTCTTCCTCGACGACCGTGGTCACATATCGGGATCGATTTCATGACTGATCTACCCAAGTCAGGAGGCTTTACCTGTGTACTCGCCGTTGTGGACCGGTTTTCCAAAGGCTGCAAGCTGATTCCCTTACCTGGTCTTCCCACAGCTTTGGAAGCAGCAGAAGCTCTCTTCCACAACGTCTTCAGGAACTTCGGCCTCCCAGAGGATATTGTTTCGGACAGGGTACCTCAGTTCATCTCTCGAGTATGGCACGCCTTTTTCAAACTCCTCGGGGTCACCATCAGCCTCTCCTCAGGCTACCATCCGCAGACGAATGGCCAGACTGAACGGAAGATTCAGGAGATTGGACGTTACCTGCGAACATACTGCCATCAGTACCAGGACAGCTGGAACCGTTACCTCCCCTGGGCAGAATATGCTCAGAACTCCCTGCGGCAGAACACCACCGGGCTCACCCCCTTTCAGTGTATCCTAGGATATCAACCACCACTCTTTCCCTGGTCGGGTGAGCCCTCAGAGGTACCAGCTGTCGACTACTGGTTCCATCAGAGCGAGGGGGTATGGGACTCAGCTCATGTGCATCTCCAACAGGCAGTACGGAGACACAAGGAACAAGCGGATCGTCGCCGACTCGATACACCTCTGTATCAGCCAGGACAGAAGGTGTGGTTATCTACTCGGGATATCCGTCTCCGTCTGCCTTGCCGTAAGCTGAGTCCTCGATTCATCGGGCCGTTTACCATCCAGAGGCAGTTGAACGAAGTGACCTATAGGCTCAACCTTCCCCCTCATTACAGGATTTCTCCTTCATTCCATGTTTCGTTGCTCAAACCTTTCACTGACCCTGTTACTCCTTTTCCCTCAGATAACCCTACTACGGACATGCCTCCTCCTCCCGTTCCCGTCGAAGAGGATCCGATTTATCGTATCCGTACCATCATGGATTACCGGCGGCGAGGTCCTCGGCTGGAGTACCTGGTGGACTGGGAGGACTACGGGCCAGAGGAACGCTCTTGGGTCCTGCGAGATGACATCTTGGATCCTACTCTACTCGCCCAGTTCCACAGTGATCATCCAGACCGCCCTGCTCCCAGGGGTCGTGGTCGACCTCGCCGCCGGCAGCACCCTTCTCAGGCGTCAAGAGCCGCCTCGGGAGGGGGGGGTACTGTCAGGATTCCATCTCCACCACGATCATCATCACCGCCCACTCATTCCCTTTCATCCAATCGGACATTTCCCCGTTCATTATCCCCTGATTACTAATCACCGTCACCTGTGTCCCATCACCCACATGGACTATAAAACATTAATTCTCACTGCAGTCACTTGTCTGGTCTCGTCAATTCATGGCTCACAGACTCTCAGATTACCTACCTGTTACCTTCCGTCAAGCTCTATCCATCTGTTCTGAACCTCCGTCAAGCCACCTACAACAAAGAGAAGAAGGACATTATCCTCAGCTGAGCTTCCTTTATGTTTCTGTGCCTTTGATTTCTCACCTGTTATCTCTGACTGCGATCTTTGCTGCAATAAAAGCACTAATAACTTACCACCTTGTCTGCTTCGTCTGAGAACCCTGACACACACACACACGATAAATTATCATTTATATAACAAAAGCTTGTGTAAAAATCATGTTAAGTAAGTACCAATATGTCGATACAGATGTTGAGCAATATTTTTTTTTTAAATTATACAATAATGTTCTTTTAAAAAGACAGCAAACAAATTAGTGTGCTGATACTAGTAAAATCTATGTGTTAAATTATGTTATATGTTCTTATTTTCTGTGAAGGGCAGCCCAGAGAGAAGCTACATCAAATTAAATTCAATATATTTTGATACAGTTTATTATGTAACCAAAATAGCGATGATAATCTAGGAAAAAATATTTGGTTACACTTTATTTTAATGTATCCCTGTTACACTGTAATTATACATTTAAGTACTAAGTAATAATAATTAACAACATGTACTTACTATAGCATTAGGGTAGGATTAGGGTTTGGTGTAGGGTTAGTTGCATGTAATTATGCATAATTTATAGTTATTACTATAGTAAATACATGTAACGTGTAACAAGGGCATTCAAATAAAGGGTTACCAAATTTGTATGCATAATGTGTGACTTTTCATTATAAACAAACCCGAAATACATAATCACTTTTATTTTGAAATATATGTTTTTACTACTTCCAGCTGCTTATTCAAACGTATAAAAATAGAAAAATAGAATCGTGATAAATTGGCACTCTCGCAACGATCTACAATAAATTACAATATAAACACCATAAGTATACATTGTCATCATTCATTAACAGTGGATCACTTGACGAAGGTGTGTATTCATTGCCAACTCTCTGAAACAGCACACACTACAGCCCGCAACCGCACCATCATTTCAGTCAGGACCACTTGAGTCAAAAATACCAAAAAACAATTATTTTTCCAAAATATTTATTTGCATGATTGTTAAAGTTAAATTTGGCGGTATGGCTCTGTTCTGAATTACCCATCCTTTTCATGTGCTCCATGAAAGCTAGTCAGGTAACAGCAGCAGCTTCTGGGGACAATCTCCCATTTAAAGCTGGGAAAGCAGCAAACAAATCCGCCTGTGATGATCCGCGGCTGGAGTGCCCGCTTGAGCCTCTGGGGGGCACTTCTTCCTAGTTTATTATTTCCATTATGTTTTACCCTGAACTGATTATGGTTGATTTTATGCACCTGTGTTTGATTATCTTGTTTAGCGCACCTGTCTTAAGCCTGAGTCATCCCTGTGTCCAGTGCAAAGTCTTGTTTTGCCCTGCAGACATTTCCAAGTATCCCGGGTTTTCCTGTTTTCTCTCTGTGTGCTTTTCTGTTTAATAAAGTTACTGCGAATGGATCCGCACGACTCTGCCTCTTCGTTACAGAAGACTTCGCCCCAACAGGATCCAGCAGCCTTGTATGCCTCCCAGTCAGCCAATGCAGATCTGAGCGCTGTACAGCAGGTTCAACTGAATCAACTCACCTCGTCGGTTGAGAGGTTGGCTAAGAAGCTCGCCCAGTGAAGTACGACACGGATACTGGAGCAGAGATCATGTGTTTACGTCAAGAGGGTCGTTCGATTGAGTGGTATGTCGAGGAGTTTGTTGAACTCGCACGTTTCACGAGAATGACCACCGTATGTTTAAAGATCTTTTTCCGCGGAGGGTTGTCCGAACCGCTTCGCTCAAGGATGCCCTACCCTGAACCTGACTGCACTTTGAGCCAATATATTGACCTGGCCCTTTCCATGAGCGGTTCGCCTTTTACTGTTGGTTTTTTGGAACTTTTGCTTCACAAAGGACCCGACGATTCGCCACTTTACAAGGTACCCACTGAATCCACGCATCAATTGTCTCCCGGTGAACCAGCGCATCACACGTGCTCCGCCGAGTTTGCGCTACATGAAAGCCCAGTTGAACCAGCGCTTCGTAAAGGGTCCGCCGTATCCACGCAACATGTGAATCCCGACGTTCTAACACTTCACGTAAGCTCCGTTATATTCCTGCCTCAAGAGTTTTCTACTGAGTCTGAGCGCGTGCCAGCCGAGTCAAGTGCCGCCGAGTCGAGTGAGTCAAGTGCCAAGTCAAGTGAGTCAAGTCCCGAGTCAAGTGAGTCAAGTGAACCGAATCCCGAGTCAAGTGAACCGAATCCCGAGTCAAGTGAACCGAATCCCGAGTCAAGTGGACCGAATCCCGAGTCAAGTGGACCGAATCCCGAGTCAAGTGAACCGAATCCCGAGGCAAGTGAACCGAATCCCGAGGCAAGTGAACCGAATCCCGAGGCAAGTGAACCGAATCCCGAGTCAAGTGAACCGAATCCCGAGTCTAGTGAACCGAGTCCCGAGTCGAGCGTGCCAAGTGCCGAGTCAAGTGCATCTTCCAGTGAATCAAGTGCATCCTCCAGTGAATCAAGTGCATCCTCCAGTGAATCAAGTGCATCGTCCAGTGCATCGAGTGCCGAATCAAGTGCATCGAGTGAATCAAGCCCTGTGACGCGCCGCCGCAGGAGGAGGAGGAGGACTCGTTCGGCTCGCCAGGCTCCGGTGAGCGTACCCAGACTCCTCGCCCTGCCGGCCCCGCCTCTGCGCCTCGCCCTGCCGGCCCCGCCTCTGCGCCTCGCCCTGCCGGCCCCGTCTCTCAAGCTCCATGAGACTGTCCCACAGCTTCACGTCAGCCACGACAAGCCAGAGTTTCACGACAGCCTTGACGATCTTGTTCTTCACGAACATACAGTCCCAGAGCCCTTGTCAGTCCCAGAGCCCTTGTCAGTCCCAGAGCCGGTTCTTGTTCCAACACTTGTCCCCGTAGGTTCCTCCAAGTATTTTTTTGGTAGGATCCACGAGGGGACCATGAATGTCGTGCTGCTATGGTCTCCTGAGGGGTCTTCTCTGCCATGGCGGCCCGAGAGGTCTTCACACCCAGGGAAGCCTGAGGGGGCTCCACCCTGGCCTTCGTCTCATCCTGCTCCACCCTGGTCACCGGCCGAGTCTGGTCCGCCCAAGCTCTGCGGCCCAGGCCCGCCTGGGCTACTTCCTGGTCCCGTTCCCCTGCACGGGCCTGGCCCTCCATCCCAGCCCCCATTGACCTCCCCCCGGAGCTCTTAGGAGCGTCTGGAAGCCGCTCCTTTGAGGGGGGGCTATGTGATGATCTGCGGCTGGAGTGCCCGCTTGAGCCTCTGGGGGGCACTTCTTCCTAGTTTATTATTTCCATTATGTTTTTACCCTGAACTGATTATGGTTGATTTGATGCACCTGTGTTTGATTATCTTGTTTAGCGCACCTGTCTTAAGCCTGAGTTATCCCTGTGTCCAGTGCGAAGTCTGGTTTTGCCCTGCAGACATTTCCAAGTATCCCGGGTTTTCCTGTTTTCTCTCTGTGTGCTTTTCTGTTTAATAAAGTTACTGCGAATGGATCCGCACGACTCTGCCTCTTCGTTACACCGCCAATTGAGAACAGAGCATGCATCAGTGAAAACAGAATGACACTGATGAAGTTAAACAGAGTTAAAGGAGGAGCTAGGGGAGGAGGTGGGTTGCAAGCATGCAGTGGAAGCAGCTAAGCAGACAGACTGAAAATGCCTTTAAATAAGGCCCTTGATTGAAGAACTAATTGAAGGCGTATGAATCAGATCAGCTGATAGACTGGGTATCAGCTGATAGCTGAGCTCGACTACGCGGCCTGCCTGAGCTGACGCTGAACGCTAGATTTCAGTCAGGACCACTTGAGTCAAAAATACCAAAAAACAATTATTTTTTGGCGGTATGGCTCTGTTCTGAATTACCCATCTTTTTCATGAGCTCCATGAAAGCTAGTCAGGTAACAGCAGCAGCTTCTGGGGACAATCTCCCATTTAAAGCTGGGAAATAGACCATACTAGGCAATCATCCCTGGCTCTTTTGCTAAAACGAAGAGCCAGGAGAGGATCGAAATGAGCGTTCAAGAAGCCAACCTTATTTAGTTATAGGAATAAGCTAAAAATTTTACGTGAAGATAGCAAGAGAAATGAAGCTAGATCTAATGAAGCTGTAATTAAAAAAGCCAATTAATTACTGAAGCAATATTTATTTCAACTACAGATCACAAGCATCACTCATAGCTTTCTGAGCCTCAAGGATGGCTCGAGTATCTGGCCGGAGATACCGTTCATAAGCTGCCGAAGACCATCTTCCCATAGCTTTAACGGTAGAGTAGAGGAAGCAGCCGTTGTAGCAGCCCCTATACGCAATGAATGAGCTGAATAACGTGAATTTTTACGTGAATAAATATATAGATCCGCAAGTGTTGCGCATGTACTGTAATGGTCCAGTGGCAGAATTTTTGCCAAGCGTGTCGGAGGTTCTGGGTTCTAATCCGCACTCGTATAGTTTTTTTTCCCTCATCAAAACCGATAATGTTTATCAGTGGTTGTATATCAAGAATCTTGATATACTTTATCACTGATAAACATTATCGGTTTTGATGAGGGAAAAAAAACTATACGAGTGCGGATAAGCACTCGTATACCGGGAAGCAGGGACACGTTTGTGTGCATTTTGATTTGTGATTTCACCGGAATGAATAGAATCTCCGCAACGGATTTAAGCGCGCGTCCGAGTGAAGACAACACATTTCAGCGCTAGATCGCCTCTTATTTAACAAATGAATGAAACGAATGCTGCTAGTTAGATGTTTTATTTGTATTGGTACATCCGTGCCGAGAGATGTTTCAAAAGTGTTGGGGACAATATCGACCCTGGCAAAAAGTGGTGGGGACATGTCCCCCCCGTCCCCCCCGTAAATGACGCCTATGGAAGCAGCGCTTAGGATGATTTCTCAGTGCCTGTCCCAGCTTTGAACATTGACTGGGGTTGATGGCTTTATTTCTTTTTCTCCTTTTTCATAAAGCGGGTTCGTCTCGGGCACACAGATTTTGGGTGGCCGTCCCCGCAGTAACTACAAGCATGAACATATTTACAATTATAGAATTTGCAAACATTTTCATTAAAATTATAGCACAAAGGAGTAGCGAATGGTGTTACCTTCGAGTCAACAATCAAAACCAGGCTTAGAAGTTAGAGGAGACACAGATTTTGGGCATAGATTGAGAGTGTGAGAATGAGAGCCACAGATCGAGCAGGAGAGAGCTTGATGACCAGTGAAATGTCTGCTTATGAGGGTTAAGTCGACTACAGACCAGTCCAGTCTCTGATTAAAACAGTGAATAAACATAGCAGCTTTTGCAGAGAATGATTTGTGATAGTCATAGAAGAGAGTTCCTCCATAAGTCAAAGCCAAGTCAGAAATAATTGCTAAATATGTGTCCAGCTCGGCTCTACGAGACGGATAGATTTCGCAAATGACATCTCTGTAAACCCCAAATGCCACGTTAAATTCAGCTAGTGTTAACATTTTTGAAAGCCGGGGATCGCTGTCTTTAAGCATAACGGACACATCGCCGCAATCAACAACATGCTTCTCACTCATTCTGAGCACAGTAATATTTTCACAAGATTGACATCATTACCTGCCACGATTTGGCTTCTCAGCTGATGAGAAATCGCCGCGGCCGGCGGAAAGAATGGAGAGCCTGAAGACACGGGAACTGCACTTCCCATCGTTCTTCGCGGAATAGTCGCCGAATTGACGACGTCATCATCCAGCTGCGGAGTAAACACGGGCAGCCGCGCCGGGCCTGAAGTGCAGTTCTCGAAAGACGTGCCGGAGAAGAGAAGATTTGCCGAGGACCTAGATGATGAACCGGACTCCAAAGCCTGAATTCTGGAGTTCATGCCGGAGAGCGAAAACTGAATGCTGGACAATGCTGATAACACTGGGCCATTGCTTTGGACTGAAGAGGAGTAGACTGCTCGGTTTGAGACGGCTGGACCACCTGCCCGCTTGGGTGCAACATCAGACGAAGTAAAAGCCGGGTCGAGGCTCTTTCTCTTCTGCGGCTGTTTCCTGCTGGAGAATGGAGGAGGAGGAGGAAGATCTGCTGCTGCGTAGCTCCAGTCGGTGCCGGGATATCGTGTCTATACAAGGTTTCCAGTAACTTCGGCAGTGGCCAATCAATGATGCTAGGAGGACTAGAAGATTTCCTCGCAAGGCGAGAGCTCCGACGGACAGAAGCGTTGCTTTCGTCTTGAAAGGCTTCCTCTGCTTGACTTAATTGTTGCTGGGATTCTTCAATGGATTCAACTTGCCATTGGTCTTCATTATTTGCGGTGGTAGACATGATCAGCAGTTGAGTGAGTACAGCAAAATATAGGAGTAATCTCATCGTATTGCGAGAAGCTACGTTAGCAAGCATGCAGTGGAAGCAGCTAAGCAGACAGACTGAAAATGCCTTTAAATAAGGCCCTTGATTGAAGAACTAATTGAAGGCGTATGAATCAGATCAGCTGATAGACTGGGTATCAGCTGATAGCTGAGCTCGACTACGCGGCCTGCCTGAACTGACGCTGAACGCTAGATTTTTTACGTTGAAACGTGTAAGTTTGCTCACATATTTATTCAAATAAAATAGCCTTTTGAAGTTTATTAAATACATTAAGTCATATCGCGATTCCTGCTTTTACTTCCCCAAAACACCTCTTAAAATAATAACTAACACTTTTCATATCATTTAAAGGATCAAGTCAAATTACTCGACCCGTTCCAATTCGCATATAGGGAGAGGCGAGGTACTGAAGATGCCATTAATCTCTAATTTGGATATTAGTCATTTAGAAGACATTCAAGCATATGCCATTAACTTTTTATTGATTTTAGTTCAGCGTTTAATACCCTGAATCCCATGTTGTTGACCACAAAGTTAAAAGAGCTTAAGGTAAATCCATACCAGCAGGGATGCGTTTGCTCACCAATTTTATTTACATTATACACCAATGATTGCATAGCAAGTAAAGACAGTACTTTTTTAATCAAATTTTCTGATGACACAGCAATTTTAAGCTTATTAAATAGGAAAGACAATGCTTAACATTATTTCTCTGAGGTGGACAGATTTGTAGGCTGGTGTGACAATAACTCGCTAATACTCAATGGAACTAAGACGGTTGAGATGATTTTCGATTCTAGAAGAAGGATCATAGTCCGGTGATGACACATGGTAATATCATTGCACAGGTTCCTTCATATAAGTACTTGGGAGTCTATATAGATAATTCACTATGCTGGGC
Source organism: Rhinichthys klamathensis goyatoka (assembly GCF_029890125.1). Lineage (NCBI taxonomy): Eukaryota > Metazoa > Chordata > Actinopteri > Cypriniformes > Leuciscidae > Rhinichthys > Rhinichthys klamathensis. Next base: position 270,902 of record NW_026607127.1, on the reverse strand, counting down.
TGCGTTTCCCAAAAGCATCGTAAGCCTAAATTGATCGTAAAAACGATCGTACGACTAATCTTAATATTATGGTCTGTTTCCCAAAAGCATCGTAACTTAAGTAGCACTAGAAAATCTTCGTAGAACTACGAGTGCTCTGGAGTAATCGTAAATCCCCAAGTGCATCGTAAGAAGACAGAGTTATGAGCTCAACTGCAGGACAACCGGCAGATTACACTTTTATCTAGATTTAACAGATTACACTGCAACGTAAGTATAATATAAGGTTTTGATTGTACTTTATTGTACACTTTGTTGTACTCGTGTTTTGTTTAAATGAATAAATGAAATTATTAAAAAGGGAAGAAAAAAATAGAAATACACATCTAAATTAAACGAATGAACAAAAATCAAAAAATCATAAAATAAGTAATCTGGGAAACATGCTTTAAAGACCGGGCAAAATAGGGATGAATTAAAAAAAGCTGTCAATGACTTGCTGACGTGCACGAAAACCAGCCATGTATTGGGCATTTCTTGCGGACCTCCTTCCCTGATCTTTGAACACGGTTGCAGTTAGTTTGCAATGTGACAATGTCCTTCCAGATGTTTTGTTTTTCCTTATTTGTATGGTGTCCTTCAAATCTGTTAAAAATAAAATCTTTGTTTCCCTCTATCTCCTCTAAAAAGACATTAATTTGATCTTTTTGAAAGGTATCTTCTCTTGTTTTTTTGTTTTTGTTCAGCCATTTTGTCAGCCTGTATAGGTGCTTTATATCCATATAGACTTGTCTTGATTTCTAATCCACAACAAATGACGATTATTAGGTTAAACGTTCAGAATACGATTCCATATAAGGTTATATTTCAGCACTTCACGAATGGACAGCGACGCTTAAGTAGCACGTAGAACACGTTTGCGGCGAGCGTTCGTAAACTTGCACGTAGAGAGCGCTCTTAAAGGGGTCATATAATGCCATTTTTGTACAAGCTAGTATGATTCTTTAGGGTCTAAATTAAAAGTTTGTAATATACTTTAATCAAAAATTCTCATTAGTATTGTAAGAAAACACTTATTTTACAAAAACAGTTTTCAGCACGCCGTTTCAGTGCATATGCCTTTAAATGATCATGAGCTTCGCTGACTCCGCCCCTCTGTTCTGTTCTCTGTTCGTAACGCGTTGTTCAGTATAAACGTGGGATTATGAATTACATTGAGAACATCATACATAGAAAACATGCCGTAATGTACCCTGAGTGTAAACCTTAGACGCATTCATTGTGAAGCGTGCAGCTAGCGATTTGCAAAGATTAATATAAATATTAATATAAAGTTTAATAAAACGTTACACTCACTTCAGTTGTTCTGGAGGTTCAGCAGGAACACGAATAGCTGGTACCGATCCTTTTTTCATGAGCAGCTTCTTAGCAAAACCAGCTTTATACTGACCCTCGTTTATAAAGCAGTCTGGTGAGAAATGATTCGCGCAAACATGAGAGCATTGACGTTGCTCGTGGGGAATATTCCCTTCAAAAACAAACTCAGCCACTGCGTCTTCAGCGGTTCGGATTCAGGAACATTAAAATGACTGTGTTCGTTATTACACCCAAGAACAGAACACCACAATCGCTTAGAGCCATTCTGCTCATAGACAGTGCTCCAGCATATCAACAATGACCGCGCCGACTATGATTGACAGCTCCCTCACGAGCGAGGGCGGGTCTGTGTTGAAACGCTGCTGTCAATCAACAATCGTGGGAGGGGCTTCCGAGCGTGTGAAGTCACAAAATCGAACGGCTCAATTTGAGGCAGGGGAAAACATATAAGGAGATTAAAACAAAAACACTGGATGGATTTTTATCATTATATGATGGTTGTGTACAGGCACTGCCAACACACATTTCAGTACAATCAACTTGAAAAAGTGCATGTACCATTATATGACCCCTTTAAGAGCTAAGATACATCGTTATCGGGAAACCCGGCCCTGGTCTCTTCATGTTAACAATTTTTGTTCCAGGTTACAGCAGAGATTATACTTTCTACGCAGGTTAAAAGCGTTCGGAGTGAATCAGAGAATCATGTACTTGTTTTACCAGTCTATTTTCGAGAGCTTGATTAGATATGGTGTCACTGGATCGTATGGTAATTTGTCTGTCCAATTTAAATCGAGGTTAGGACATTTGGTGCACACCGCTGATTGCAAACTATATATTTGTTGACAAGCAGCTAATCTTTAGTTGATTATCAACAGATGGTAAACTAAAGATTTTGTCAGTTTTTAATCTGTTGTCATTTATGGTACTGTAATGGCTACTAATAACTAGTAGTCTCAACAGATGGACTATCAAAATAAAGTGTTACTAGCTATTTTTGCAAAAAACTTGAAACCAAAACCTACACGATACACTAATCTAACCTACAGGTCTTCTGTAGAAAAGCGAAAATAAACCTCTGCGATGTTGACTGACACAGAAGAGTCTCAAGAACACGTGTCACTAATGAACGACCTGCTTTAATAATGGAAAAGTTGTTGTGGATTACATAAAAGACATGAGAGTTGAGATCAACAGTATAATGATATTCATTACATTACATGTGCAGCATACATACACACACACACATATATATAAAGCCTCTAATGACATTACTGCCCTTCAGCTTCATTGATTGGTCTCCTTAATGTCTCTTAATGATCACTTAAATCATTAAACCATCATGTTTCCACAGCAGCTTCCAGACGCCGAACCGCTGAGAACGCCGAGATCTTTCCAGTGATTCTTCATTATCAGCTCAGATTCACACAGAATGATGGAAGTGAAAACACTACATACTGTATGTCTGTCTTTTCTTTTTGCTTATTCATGAACAGATTTAGCTCCTGTAAACCGAATTGCTGATTTATTCCATGCAATAACTGAAAATCATGTGCCAGATCCTCAGTGCTTTATAAAGGTCAGGTAAAATTAAATGCATTATTTCACACAGGTATAATTGCTTCAACACCACTTTTGTAAACCCCACAAACATTCTCCTTATCCAACATCAACCATCTTTAGATGATCGCAATCTAATATTGGCTGTCCAGATCACGTCCACAAACATCCTTCCTTTCTCGTGTTGACCTCCTTCCATCAGGGCTGAAACTGACCAAGTTTTTTAGTAATGTTCACATCATTCAGGTCTGAAATGCACTTTCATGCCACGTTGTGCTTATATACGGCTATAGTAAATATAGATTGGAAGCATCTAGTCCTCTGAAGTAAGTGATTCATGTAAGTCACTGCTGTAGTCATTCATAAATTCAGGTTCAATTAATCTTCACACATGAAGTGAAAATGAGCATTCAAAGAATCAAACAACAATTGTGCATAAACGAATATTCCAGGTATTTTTTAAACCGCATCTGTAGAGGGCGTCGCTGAGTGGTCATTTACCACAGCCAATCATTTTCACTCATTAGTCCTGCCTCATAGAACAACTTAGTGTAAATATCACTCATGTTTAACTAAAGAATTAATACAAGTGCTTAAACAAATACACAAGCTTCGCATTTCTGCGTTTAAACAGAATGACTTCCATTATTATAAAGACTTTCTGTTCTGCAAACTAATAGAGGAGTCAACAACTGTCTATGGTATTAGACAGCGAGTCACGCACGCATTCAAAGAAATTCCTTTGAGAGAAAAGTCTTAAGGAACCCTGAACATGTGGTTTCTTACGGAGAGCACTGGACTGGGCCCGAATGAAGGGGTCCTCAGGTGCTTTAAAAAAATCAAAATATAACGTCCGGCGAAAGGACAGACTTCTCTATGGTGATGATGTGTGCAGGACCTCTCCAATCATTCAGTGCGATTAAACCCCGCCCCTTACATTCAGACCCGCCTCCATCCAATCAGCAACTGCTGGACAGAACCAAGCCCCGCCCTACATTTCTTCTTTTCCGTTTCCATAATGCATAATTCCATAATGATTTCCATAATCAGTTTCATTCAGATGTAAGGCACAATACAGAAGAAAAGATCTGCTGCTACTTCTGTTACATTGCAACCTTTCAGAAGTCTTTTTAACTTTCCATGCCATCTTTAACAGCAAAGCTTATGGCGAGATGCTCAAAAACAGCCAAAGACGTCTGCATGTGTGTGGATGGAGGAGAGGAACTTTACAAATGCAACTTTTTCTGAAAAGACAGCACGCTAATCAAAGCACCACAACTGAAAAACCTAACTAAAAGAAAGATCTGCACCAAACCGTTGATCTCACGGATCGACTGCTCAGATAAAAGCTCCATTCACACAGACTGTCCAGAAGAAACGTGTAGTGAACTTTAAAAGCAGCCTCTGCACCGACGTGTTTATTCATGCCATCTGACCGCCCTGCGCTGGAATCCAGTTTATTGTTCTGCTTATTTCTTGTATTTGCGCATGTAGTCTCAGCTGAGATGGAGGAGCTCCAGCTGAAGGGGTTGGTATAGACTGCGCTGGTGCTTCTCTGGCATTATTGTGTTCAAATCGCACTGAAAAACATGTAAACTCTGCCTCAGATGAAAGCGTGATTGGGCTCAAAGTGAACAGTGGTGTTGGGCTGGTCTCTGGAGTGATGATGATGATGGTCAGATGAAGGTGGAGTCGAGTGCGCTGCTGTCGTGAGCGTTGCGAGCGCGAGCTTCAAACAGCTGCTTGATCAGCGCAGATTTCTCTTGCTCCAGCTGAGTGATGCGCTCGCTCTTCTCTGTCACTTCCTGTAAGTGAAAAACACATGAATATGCAAATAGCCCCGCCTCCACTCACTCACACCAGCTCAGGGATCAGAGATCCACTCAGTCAGTTTTACCGTAGTAAATGCTGCTCGATGGCAAGTGGAAATACTGGTTTATTTCAGCCGTATACTGTAGGGATGTCATGAGAACCGATCCTTCGGTACCAAGTCGGTATCAACATTTTAAAATCCTGACGGTACCTGTTTTTCTACAGTACCGCAAGTATCGATGGTACCGAACATTTATGCACTATAGCATGTAGGTTGGGCCCAAACAGATTATCAGAGCAAATCAGTCATTTTAAAACATTGGCATTGGCATGGTTCAAATCACACTTATCACTTATCAGTTTGTAGCAGTAAACAAAGTTCAGTATGGCGTACCACAAGGCTCAGTACTAGGACCGCTGCTATTCACTCTGTATATGCTACACACACACACACACACACACACACACACACACACACACACACACACACACACACACTCTGTACATGCTACCCTTGGATATCATTAGGAAGCATGGCATTAGTTTTCACTGTTATGCTGATGATACTCAGCTCTATATTTCTTCACGCCCTGATGAAACTTACCAATTCACAAAATTAACGGAATGCATAGCTGATATAAAAATATGGATGACTAGTAATTTACTACTACTAAATTCTGAAAAAGTTTCAAAGTTTCTAATGAGTGGACCAAAAACCTCCGCACATAATAACCTAAAATACTGTCTAACACTCGATGGCTGCTCTGTCAAGTCCTCGTCGTCGATTAGGAACCTGTGTGTGTGTGTGTGTGTGTGTGTGTGTGTGCTCTTTGATACCAATCTTTCATTTGGAAGCCACATTTATAGCATCTGTAAAACCGCATTCTTCCATCTTAAAAATATATCTAAATTACGTCATATGCTGTCATTGACGAATGCGGAACAGTTAGTTCATGCGTTCATGACCTCAAGGCTAGATTACTGTAATGCTCTACTGGGTGGTTGCCCTGCACGCTTAATAAACAAACTCCAGCTGGTCCAAAACGCAGCAGCTCGAGTTCTTACCAGAACCAGGAAGTATGACCATATTAGCCCGGTTCTGTCAACACTGCATTGGCTGCCTATTAAACATCGTATAAATTTTAAAATATAGCTGATTACTTACAAAGCACTAAATGGTTTAGCTCCCAGTGCTTGAGCGAGCTCTTAACGCATTATAGTCCTTCACTGTAATGTGATGCATTTCTGAATGAAACAGGAAACTGTCTCTTATTCGAGTTCACGGATCTGATCGGGTGTTAGGAGTGATGTGTGGTCCGGCTGTGTGTGTGTGTGACCTCTGACCTGTGTGAGCAAGCGGTTGTGCTCCTTCAGTGTGTGTATGGCCTGAGGAGGAGCAGTGCTGGACGAGACGCCGGCCGACAGCGAGTCCGAGGACGAGACCGTCTGAGAACAGCAAACACACACACACACACACACGATACTGATTCAGCTGTAGAATAATTGTCAGGAAACTAAAGCAACATCACTTGATTATTGTCAATCACCTTCACATTTTCCACCACAATAATATATCTATAAATAATATATATAAATAAGGATGTTTATACGAACCTTCCCAGAAAAGGAAATTAAATCACTGAGGCAGCGCGTGATTTCCTGCAGTTTTGGCAGAAGAACATCTATTCGACTTTGACAAGATTCACCCAAAAACTCCTGAAGAAACACAATATGGTGTCAGAAATGAGCTTTTAGATTAATGAGGTCAGTATTTGATCCCTGGAATTGGTTTTCTGGGGCATCTGTATTAACCACAGAAATACACATTCACTGTTCATTTACGTCAAACACTGAAATCAAATTAGCATTTAGAATTTTTCCTTGACAAAGTATTTTTTATTATCTTCAAACTCAGTTTAGTTCTGACACGCATGCCTGTAGTTCTCACTGGACTGAAGCTAAACTCGAAGCTAACCCTAACCCTCATCTGAACGAAAACTGCTTTAAAACTTCAATGCAAACCTCCACTGTTATGCTGTCGTTCGTTGCACTCCACACTCTGAAATATGATTAATTCTGAAAGAATACTTTTTGAGTTACTGGGAACGGTTTTAAAACCGACAACTAGAGTACAATGAAATATCATTAAAAAAAGGAGAGCATTTTTGTCAGAGCTCTGGTTGATTTCGTGTTCTTAATTTCAGTCAGAAAGACAGACTCTCAGACCGCTAGAAACGATCAATAAATAAATGCTCCCATTGGAAGACAGCGGTTTTGAATGAGATGTCTTGATGAGCACAGTAATGACAGCGTGTTAAAGTGATGGGAAACGTACGGTGGAGTGGCGGCTCTGGCCCACGAGTCTCTGGGTCTCAGTGATGTTGTGGATCTGGGTCTGGTACCATTCTCTGGCTCGCTCCAACACATCCAGGCCGGCCAGCAGAGAGTCCTTCTCCTGCTCCAGCTCCTTCATCTGCTTCAGCTGACACAAACACACCGTTAAACTCCCTTAACCCTCTGGGGACCAAGAACGCGCCGGCGCGTTTTGCTGTTTTTTTTTCACATAGCAGCAACATAGACTTAAAATACTCCGTCATTTATGGTCATATAAATAAAATCAATACATGATTATAAACTATAGAGGGTCTTCTTTTTTTGTGTACACTCACATTAACATCAAAACCTTTTTTTTTTTTTTTTATAAATAAAATAAACAGGGTGCGCTTTCAGCCCACTCTGTCTCCGCAAAAATCTTTCTGAAACATGTCTGGAAAATGAACGGAAACTCCGCTAATACTTATCACACAAACATGAAACATACGTCTAAAGAACACTTTAAATTTCTACTTTTAAATAAAACAATTCACATTTAAAACAAATATTCTCCTGCAATGTAATCTGTCTGAAACTAAAGAGAAGTACAGTTTCTCCTGTCTCAGCTTATTATCGTTAATTTGTTCACACCCACTCGCAGAGCGCGCTATTCATAAGATAATGTGTTGAGGCCATATGCTATAGATAAACGCCCCCAGGCAAATGCTGTAAGCACACAATATTTTTTAGTCAGATTAAGATTCGTCTTGCGCGGCTATGAGGAATAATCCTGGGACATTTACCACAGAAGGGCTGGTTTATTTTCACTTCGAAGAGGAGCAACAGATTCAGCTGAGAAGTGTAAGTGTTTTGTGCTTTGTTCTAATCGCGATATAGAATAACGTTAGTGTCTGTAAACGGAAAAATAGCATACTGTTTAAATGTGAATCATGTTTCTCTGTGTGTGTGTGTGTGTGTATGAATGAGTGAATGAACGCACAGATACGCACTGTTACAGACGAAATAAAACAAAATTTCGTTGACTAGTTTTGGATAAAGTTTTTCAAATCAAATAAGCTTCAAATAAGCTTCAAAATAAAGACATCAGCTTTTGTTAGGAGTTTCTGGGGATAGAAGTGTCCAGACTAGGGTTGCCGCGGTGAGGAAAATTTCCCACCGGTTAATCGACGTGTCACAACACCGGTAATCCCGGTGTCACCGTGGGGGGCGGGGCGGGTGGGTTAAATAGCTTTTAAATGCGTGCGCGTTATACTTTCACTTTCGAAATAAGCGTCAATTGGCAATTCAGCGTCAATTGGCAATTCAGCGTCAATTGCTTGAATGGACAAAAAAAAAAAAAAAAACTCGGCTCGCTGATAATAAAACTTTTATTTATAGACAGAACTTTTATTAGCATAACGAACGAATAAAAATAACCCCATGCATAGGCTGAAAATCGTCAAACTGTGGGCCCAAAAAAATAAGAACCATAAAACGTTTATTAACGAATAAGAAAATAAAACAGGCCTAAATAAATTACACATTCCACCATTATCTTGCTTTTCTGTAATTTGACTCGTTCTCATCTCCACACGTGCTAAATGGAATCCTGATGCTTGCCGATCTGTGACGTGACTGGCTCTTGGCACGCACTGCGCAGTTCAGTTTTTAATTATAATGTATGCTCTCTTCTGAACTAAATAATTGATAATTATTATTTTTAATTAATTCAAATAAATATTTTAGCAAAAACGAATACTTTAAAAAAGTCAAGACATCGCGGTGTCACGGTGGGAAAGTGATGTCACCGGTGATGGGGCTTAAAACCGGTAACACCGTCAACACTGTCTATCGCGGCAAGCCTAGTCCAGACGTATGCACCCTGTATTTTAAAGAAGAACATTTAATTATTTGCGATACATTATTCATTCACAAAGAATTCAGGGACATTATTCATGTCCCTAAAGGTCGGAGTTTTCCTCATTTTTTTAATTAAGGCATTAAGATTTTTTATTCCTCTTTTTAGTCAACTTTAGCATGGGTGTGTTCACTTCTAATTCTAAGCAGTGTGTGTGTGTATATATATATAATTAAAAAGCTATTTTAACCAGAAAAATCTACAATGCATGCCCAAAGTCGTGCAGCCATAAAGTTTCTCTTGATATCAGCATGTTCACAGGTGTTTATTATTTTTTTTTTACAGGGACAAAATGTAAAAAGAGTGCTGCTGAGTTCAACATTCAGAGGAGACTGTAATGAAAAATCAAACACCGTGGAAATGACAGGTATGTTTCAGGAATGAGACAATGCTGTGTGACTGTTCAAGCCTCTGTCTTTAGATCAGTGTGTTTACTAATGTGCTTTTTTTCCCTTTGTTGTGTATCTTTGGATTATGTTGTGTTGTAAATAAATCCAAACAATCTAAAAGCCATTCTTTTTTAAATCTCCTCATTCTTTGTGCAAGGCTCCTCGTAATGATAGGGCCTGATAGCACCTAATAGGGCCATTATGGGAGGGTCTTTGTCTTTCTCAGGTGTGAAATGCCATACATATTAATGAGAGATCACGCCTCCTCGCATAAAGCTTTCTCAAACAAAACACGTCATACACATTCTAAAAGACTTTATTGACTTATCTAAATGAGTAGTCAGGATGATTCTCACATAGTTTTGGAGCAAATATTCTAGACTATGTGATACAATTTTCAAAAGTCTTGTGAGATAAGTCTCTGAACGCTTTTGTTCACGTGCCTGGAGCTGCTGAAGTTACAGTACCAGGTGGCGCTCAAGCACTAAATGGTCTTGCCGACACATAGAAGACGACGACGAAGAGGAAGTAAGTAGATGAAGAAGAAGAGGCAACGAGGCAAGATGAATGTAGAGCTACTGGTATCTCTGGTGTCTGCACACAATGAACTGTATGACTATGCCACAGCGACTACAAAAATCTTGATAAGAGGGAGATGTTATGGAGAGGAATTGCAGATCAAATAGGATTCGATGGTGAGTAAAAAGCGCCATCTACTGTCAGGGAGTGAATTTTTTACGTTCACACAGCGCATCGCCAGTGAAAATCGCTTGGGTATGAACACAAAGACGCGCCGAAAAACCCCTCGAAAACCACTGACGATAAGCGCGTGCGATAATCATCCAGGTGTGCACGAGGCTGTGCACAACGGGGGCGTTCAGAGAACTACGGGGGCGTTCAGAGAACAACGGGGGCGTTCAGAGAACAACGGGGGCGTTCAGAGCGTTCAGAGAACTATGGGGGCGTTCAGAGCGTTCAGAGAACTACGGGGGCGTTCAGAGAACTACGGGGGCGTTCAGAGAACTATGGGGGCGTTCAGAGAACTATGGGGGCGTTCAGAGCGTTCAGAGAACTACGGGGGCGTTCAGAGAACTACGGGGGCGTTCAGAGAACTACGGGGGCGTTCAGAGAACTACGGGGGCGTTCAGAGAACTATGGGGGCGTTCAGAGAACTATGGGGGCGTTCAGAGCGTTCAGAGAACTATGGGGGCGTTCAGAGAACTACGGGGGCGTTCAGAGAACAACGGGGGCGTTCAGAGAACAACGGGAGCGTTCAGAGAACTACGGGGGCGTTCAGAGAACTATGGGGGCGTTCAGAGCGTTCAGAGAACTACGGGGGCGTTCAGAGAACAACAGGGGCGTTCAGAGAACTACGGGGGCGTTCAGAGAACAACGGGGGCGTTCAGAGAACTACGGGGGCGTTCAGAGAACTATGGGGGCGTTCAGAGCGTTCAGAGAACTACGGGGGCGTTCAGAGAACAACGGGGGCGTTCAGAGAACTACGGGGGCGTTCAGAGAACAACGGGGGCGTTCAGAGAACTACGGGGGCGTTCAGAGAACTACGGGGGCGTTCAGAGAACTATGGGGGCGTTCAGAGCGTTCAGAGAACTACGGGGGCGTTCAGAGAACAACGGGGGCGTTCAGAGAACTACGGGGGCGTTCAGAGAACTACGGGGGCGTTCAGAGAACTACGGGGGCGTTCAGAGAACTATGGGGGCGTTCAGAGCGTTCAGAGAACTACGGGGGCGTTCAGAGAACTACGGGGGCGTTCAGAGAACTACGGGGGCGTTCAGAGAACAACGGGGGCGTTCAGAGAACTACGGGGGCGTTCAGAGAACTACGGGGGCGTTCAGAGAACTACGGGGGCGTTCAGAGAACTACAGGGGCGTTCAGAGAACTACGGGGGCGTTCAGAGAACTACGGGGGCGTTCAGAGAACTACGGGGGCGTTCAGAGAACTATGGGGGCGTTCAGAGAACTACGGGGGCGTTCAGAGAACTACGGGGGCGTTCAGAGAACAACGGGGGCGTTCAGAGAACTACGGGGGCGTTCAGAGAACTACGGGGGCGTTCAGAGAACTACGGGGGCGTTCAGAGAACTACGGGGGCGTTCAGAGAACTATGGGGGCGTTCAGAGAACTATGGGGGCGTTCAGAGAACTACGGGGGCGTTCAGAGAACTACGGGGGCGTTCAGAGAACTACGGGGGCGTTCAGAGAACTACGGGGGCGTTCAGAGAACTACGGGGGCGTTCAGAGAACTATGGGGGCGTTCAGAGCGTTCAGAGAACAACGGGGGCGTTCAGAGAACTACGGGGGCGTTCAGAGAACTACGGGGGCGTTCAGAGAACTACGGGGGCGTTCAGAGAACTATGGGGGCGTTCAGAGCGTTCAGAGAACTACGGGGGCGTTCAGAGAACTACGGGGGCGTTCAGAGAACTACGGGGGCGTTCAGAGAACTACGGGGGGGGGCGTTCAGAGAACTACGGGGCGTTGAGAATCTATCTGGAGCGTTCTGCATTGTTTAGGCAATCAGAACAGCTTTTTGTCTGCTTTGGTGGTCGATCCAAGGGGGATCCTGTCACTAAGCAGAGACTGTCTAGATGGATAGTGGAGGCCATTTCTATGGCTTATACCTCAGTGGGTCAGGTTTGCCCTATAGGTGTCAAAGCCCATTCGACCAGAGGCATGGCCTCGTCGTGGGCGTGGTCATCTGGCTTTCCCATTCAAGACATTTGTGATGCGGCCGGCTGTGCCTCGCCATCCACATTATGAAATTCTATAATATGGAAGTACCTTCACTGCAGGCGAGGGTGCTTTCGGTATGATAAGGGCCCGGTTTAGTTTGGTCTTATTATCAATTGTTACTGTGCACAACCACATTCACATATATATAAGCCCACTTTTTGCTGGTCATATTTTCACATTATAAACCCGCTTAGGCTGGTGGTGTTATATTCTATGACCCAGACGGTGTCGGAGTCCGTGGATATGGTATGTTGTGATTACGTATGTATTATCCTAGACCTGACGGTGTCTGGTCTGGTATATACATATTATGTGGGTTATGGCTTGTTCTGTATGCTCAGGGGTCCTGAGTTGCAGTGGCAACCAGTTACTCAGTGCGGCGTTTTACATAGCGTTCCCACTGCATATAGCTACGCAATACGAAGTGACCATTCGAAAGGGAACTACTTGGTTACTCACGTAACCTCAGTTCCCTGAGTTAGGGAATAGGGATGGGACGATTACCGGTTTCACGATAAACCACGATAAAATGTCCTGGCGGTTAGTATTATCGTTTAAAATTTAATTATCATAAAAACCGCGTTTGATTATCGTGATTTTGAAAACTCGCGGTAAATCCTGTCCAGCCAGAATCAGTCTGACGCAAGCGCGAGCAGGCGCGCAGATGCAATGTTTTTTTGCGCGAGAAGACATGGCGGAAGGCAGTGACAGCGCACGGAAGATTTTTCAGCCATCCAAGAGGACAAAATCGGAGGTATGGTCGTATTTTGGCTATTACAAGAGTCCCGAGGGCAATTTAATCGAGGATGGGCATCCTGTCTGCAAATCTTGCAAGAAAGTCGCTGCAAAAGGGGGAAACACGTCAAATCTGCTAAGTCATCTAACTACGTGACAACCACCCACTGAGTTAATTTTTACCTTAATACCACAACTAACTTGGGCAAATAATTCGACAAAAAATTTATTGGAGATGAATTATTTCATTATCTCACTTGTAATTATTGCAAAGCTTCCGCGAAGAGAAAAGTTTTACAGCAAGTGGATTTGAGCCAAGACGAACGAACATATTCAAACTATTAAGGGTGACATTTAAGGGATAATGTATTGTATTCATTCATAGTTAACTTATTACAGTTTTATTTTTTACCACAGAAATAATTTCAGGGACATGAAATATTGAATTGTGATTAACTTAATGTTTTTAAATCTTGCCGGTTTATAAATCCATTATACAAGTTACAGTGTCCAAATCAATCGTAAAGTAAATGTGATCACTACAACAATATTGTAGTAGTATTAATACTAAATTACTCTGATTTAATTTTCAATACAATCAAAACTGAGGCGCAAGACATAAGGTTACACATTTGAATGAAACCAGAGATTGCGTCCACGGTGATCCGAGACATGGATGTGCGCTGTGTAGTGCGTTGCTATTTACAACAGTCATTATAAGTATTCCAGTAGTTTAGTCACCCTGACCCAACCAACATATTTTGTTCATTTAAAGTGTGTGTGTGCGAGCGAGAGAGAGAGAGAGAGAGAAAGTGATTTATTATTTATTAATAATAATAATAATAATAATATTCAGTCATACACACATCCATAAGTGTTATTATCATTATTAATGATAGGGTTTAATGACGGGTTCATTAAAACCTGCACTAGGAAAACTTATACCTCTCACTCTCAGGGCTCCATGTTAATGTTAATATAATATTTATGCTTTAAAAAAGTGCATATAGCTGCTAGCCTGCTAATTGTATTTTTTGTTTGTTGATTTTCAAATGTTTTCAGGGTGAGCATCAGTTCTTTTTGAACATTTCCATCTCATTTTAACAAAACCGTGATAATATTGATAATCGTGATAACTTTGGTCACTATAATCGTGATATGAAATTTCCATACCGTCCCATCCCTAATAGGGAACGAAGTATTGCGTAGCCGGCCGCACTGTTTTAACTGGATATTTGTCGCTTCAGTCGTATAAACCTGCTATAATGGCGAATTCAGGGGCTAATATAGGCTGAGGCCTCGCCCCTATGACGGGCTATGACGTGTAATGACGTAGAGTGATCTCATTGGTCGCACGTCAGAGGCGCCCGCGCCATTGGATGTGCAGTTGCTGCAGCACAGCCTATGAGCGAGCCAGACGCTCAATGTGCGAGCTGTGCAGCTGCAAATGTGTTTTACATATAGGTTCAGTAAATCGAGGAAAAGGAGCTTTTCCCACTGCGTATAGCTACGCAATACTTCGTTCCCTAACTCAGGGAACTGAGGTTACGTGAGTAACCAAGTAGTTTTCTCCTCATCCAACAGCATCAGTACAGTCAAATCAATAATATTGTTGAATATTAAGCGTCCCCAACTAATGAAGCCAGAGGCGACAGTGTCGAGGAACCCAAACCTTGTGAGAAACCAGGCTCAGTCGCTCAGTTCTCCTCTGGCCATCAACGAACACAGTGCAATCATGATTCAGGCTCATAACTGAGCTATGGAAGATTTTTTTTATATCGACTTGTAGTCTGTTACATACTTCAGCACTTGGGGGTTGTAAGGAGGTTTTACTTCAGCACATTCAAAAGTAAAGTAGAAATTTTAAAAAGGGAGAAACTTTTATTTTTATTTTTGAAGAGAACAACTTTAAGAAACTCTTGAACATGTTTAATATAGAGCATTTCAATGAACAAAATATGGATTAATAAAGCAGCGCGCATCAAGATGTGATTTAGTCCAGTCCTTTGCAGAACGATGAACTGTCATCTCAACTGTTTTTACAGCGGAGCGAGAGTGAAACAGGGAAATAAAGGGAGGGCGAGGCTTTGTGCCGTGTGTTTGTGTGGAGGGCCGTCGACAGGGAAAATCCTCTTTGTAAAAAGGGATGAGGAGCAGAGACACACACAACCACTGTTGCAACAGAAACTATGTAAACGGCAGATGAGCAAGAGCCTGTCAACACTTCTGTCCTGCACAAATACTCAAATATGTGGAAAGTTTCGCAGAACAGACGATTCAAGACAGCGTATTGAACCGTCAGGAAGAAGCAGAGTAAACGGCCATTGTAAGAGAAATAACATCACAGTAAATACCTTCACAAACACAATCATCATACACAATCTTCCCTTGTCTGTCTGTCTCACTCGCGCAGAGGTAGAAGTGCAGGGTTAGGGTTCTGTCTGTCTGTGTGTGTCTGCCTGTCTCACTCACCCAGAGGTAGAAGTGCAGGGTTAGGGTTCTGTCTGTGTGTGTGTGTCTGCCTGTCTCACTCACCCAGAGGTAGAAGGTCAGGGCTCTGCTGGAGAACAGGCGGCTGCTCAGAGGGATGAAGACGGTGGTGTAAGCGACCCATACGGCAGAGTCGAGGCCCCGGGGCCCGAGCCGACCGACCACCATCAGGAGGAGGGACAGAGACTAACCCTAACCCAGCAGACAAACCAGAGGAACCACAGGGGGGAGAGTGTGTGTGTGTGTGTGTGTGTGTACACAGGGAGGAGCGACCGCAGAGAATGAGAGGGGAGGAGCTTCAGACACTGAACACATCAGTCACTCACATCTGTTGAGTCGACGCTTTCACTGACTTTATAACAGCATGCAGAAGTTTGTCATGATGCAGTAGCAGAACAGAAACATTAATAACATCAACATATCATCATCATCATCATAAAGCTCATAAGAAACAACATTAGAAGCAGCCGGATGACATTTACCACAAACCACCCGGTTGAGTATCTCCTACATGTAGAAACTATCAACATCCATGAAAACTTCACAACGTCACATTTCCATCCACTGCGCTCACACCACGATTAAGGGTGGGGAAATTATTTACATATTGTGAATCAATTAATCATTTTAATCAATTCTTTGTTTACAATTAGAATCTTATACAGATTCTAATTGTTTAACAAATGTCAAAAACTGATTTCCAAAATAATAGGCAGAAGTTACACTTTGTAACTATTCTGTACACCACAGATCATTTTTTATAGCATGTTAAAATTGCCACTTTTTGGGGGTGAGCAAAAACGCACTGTTTTTGTGTGTCCCTTTTATGCAAATGAGATGGCTTCAAGAGCTCCTGCTCCGCCCCCTTTCCAGAAGAGGGCGGAGCCTCAAGAGCTCCTGCTCTGGCAACAACAAAACAGGACAATCTCACGCACTATAAATGTCAGAAACTGTCAGTAGCGATTGTAACAACTGAGACACAATTATTTGTTATATTTAACAAATAATCTTTAAAACTCACTCTGGGATCTATGGTCCCATACCCCCAACTAGGGCAAGAACCATGACTACCATCAGATAAGATGGTTTTATTCCTGTTAAAAATGTGGTCAGTTTATAGACCAACTGATCTATAAATGAACATGCATCCCAGGACATTGTGTGTGATAATATTACGTCTTGTATACTGTCTCTTGCATTTGTATTTATTTCATGCATGCTTTATGAGAGAACTACTAGTTAATGTAACCCCACTTATATCGTGTCTCTCATCTAATTAATCATTTAATGACTCACACTTTAGTGTACATCGCCTTCTCATAAAATGCAGTCCGGGTTTGTTATAACTATCCGAGTATAAATGGACCAACGGCAAGATCCATGTCTAACCACACTGGATTCATAAACCCTTCCAACAGAGGAATTTCCCGCTTGGAAATTCTACCTTTCTTATTGGTCGAGCCAGCCCTGAGAGGTGGGACCTTTCTCAGGCTTTAAACTGCCTCTACACAAGCCCCTCCCTCTCTTGGCCTCTCCGGCCCAGGCCAGTCTGCACTCCAGCCATGCGAACAGAGTCTAACAAACCAGGCAATTTCATCAATGGATCTTTTCCATAGTTCCATTTCCTGCTCCCCGTTTCATTCGGTCACTTGTTTTACCCATGTATGTGATTATATGTGTGTTTAGATTAGTTATGTTTGTGATTTAGTTAATAAAACTTGTGCACAATACATATTTGGTTCTGAATTTCAGCTTGCAACAAAGTTTATTTTATGATTTAGATTTTGACTACATGCACTTAGTAGTACTGTACAGAAAGAAAGACATTTCCCTCCCCCGGAAATTAACATTTCTTAGAATTAAAGGGGTCATATAATGCCATTTTTGTACAAGCTAATATGATTCTTTAGGGTCTAAATTAAAAGTTTGTAATATACTTTAATTAAAAATTCTCATTAGTATTGTAAGAAAACACTTATTTTACCTGGTCAAAAACAGCTCTGTTTTCAGCACGCCGTTTCAGTGCATATGACTTTAAATGATAATGAGCTGTGCTGACTCCGCCTCTCTGTTCTGCGCATACACCGTTTGTAACACAATAACACAATAACCATAACGCGTTGTTCATTATAAACGTGGGATTATGAATTATATTGAGAACGTTGTACATAGAAAACATGCTGTAATGTACCCTGAGTGTAAACCGACGCATTCATCATGAAGCGTGCAGCTGGCGATTTGCAAAGATTAATATAAATATTAATATAAAGAATAATAAAACGTTACACTCACTTTAGTTCTTCTGAAGGTTCAGCAGGAACACGAATAGGTTCCGATCCTTTATTCAGGTGCAGCTTCTCAGCAAAACCAGCTTTATACTGATCCTCGTTTATAAAGCAGTCCACTGAGAAATGATTCGGCAAACATGAGAGCATTGACGTTGCTCGTGGGGAATATTCCCTTCGAAAACAAACTCAGCCACTGCGTCTTCAGCGGTTCGGATTTAGGAACATCAGAATGACTGCTGTGTTCGTTATTACACCCAAGAACAGAACACCACAATCGCTTAGAGCCATTCTGCTCATAGACAGTGCTCCAGCATATCAACAATGACCGCGCCGACTATGATTGACAGGACGAGCGAGGGCGGGTCTGTGTTGAATCACTGCTGTCAATCAACAATCGCGGGAGGGGCGTCCGTTTTATTGACGTCACAAAAACGAACGGCTCAATTTGAGGCAGGGGAAAACATATAAGGAGATTAAAACAAAAACACTGGATGGATTTTTATCATTATATGATGGTTGTGTACAGGCACTGCCAACACACATTTCAGTACAATCAACTTGTAAAAGTGCATGTACCATTATATGACCCCTTTAATTACAATTATTACAATTATTACAATAGTTAATATTTATTTTGAGCTAATTTGCTACATATTTGGTGGAGATACGTGGAAATCATTTTAAACATTGTATGCAAGCAGACAGTAATTAATCAGGTGTTGTAATAAAACAGCTATGACGCGTAACGAAGCCCCGTTTACTGAAATCACGTGACTTTAGCAGTTTGATACAAGCTCCGAATCACTGATTTGAGACAAATGATTCACACGGGTTCCAAAGCTTCACAAAGCATTTTCATAGTTTAGCTGGTCCTGCGACTTGTAGTCAGGTGCGACTTATATATCAAAATGAATTCATACTGACTGACATGAACCAAGAGAAAACATTACAGTCTACAGCCACGAGAGGGCGCTCAATGCTGCTCCTCTAGCCTAGCCCTGAAAACATTTACTGAAAACAACTGAAAAACTATAAACTGAAACATTAACTTAAAGACAACTGAAAAAGACTGAACACAAACAAAATGCCCCCCAAAATAAAATCCTATTCTGCAGAATACAAACTGCAGGTTGTCAAATATGCAGGCGAAAACGGTAATCGAGCAGCAGAAAGAAAGTCTGGAGTGAGTGAGAAACTTGTGAGGGACTGGCGAAAAGCAGAGGTTACTCTAAAGAACACAAATTAAGATATTTGTGATTAAATCTGAGAGCTGGATCACTCCTCCATAGGCTTCTAAGGGATCGAAACCGGCCGGCCCAGAAAAGTTATTAAAGACATCGTTAAAATAGTCCGAGTGACTACAGTGGCTCAACCTTAAGTTTATCAAGCGACGAGAATACTTTGTGCGCAAAAAACAAACAAAAATAAATAATGCCCTAAATTAGTACATGATTAACTAACTGTATTTTTTCTATGTACATTTCTGAAATGCACTTTCTGTAAAGCTGCTTTGAAACAATATATATTGTGAAACGCGCTATACAAATACATTTGAACTGAATTGAATTTTTGGATCAGCTGTTGTACATTGTGTTTGCTGTGCTTTTTACATAGCAGAATTAGAGATTAAGGTGTTTAAAAGATTAACCCATCATGTATCGGTGTATGCAGCAGAAATGATGGCAATCATGTTTGCATTACAGTGGCTAGAGGAAGTCAAACCCATGACAATGCTAATTTGTTCAGATTCAAGTGCTGCTTTGGCTAGCCTCAAAAGTGCAAAGTCAAGTGAAATTTTGTTATCTTTATACAGAGTAAGTAGTCTGGGGATTGATGTTCAGTTCTTATGGGTCCCAGCACACATTGGCATCCAAGGGAACGAGAAGGCAGATTCTTTAGCTAAAAATGGGTTGAAAGTAAATCAGGTAGAGGTGGCAGAACCAGTTAGCAAAGTAGAGATCAAATCGTATATACAGAGCACAATTACGATACAGTGGCAGAGTTTTTGGGATAATGGAAATAAAGGAAGACATTTATACAAGATACAGCAGAAAGTGTGTGTGTGTGTGTGTGTGTGGGGGGGGGGGGGTCATTGGGGAAGAGCAGGAGAGAAGTGTCAATTTAGCAGAATTAGACTGGGTCACACAAAGTTAAATGCATCTCTGCACCTTATTGGAAAACATTCATCTGGAAATTGTGAGACATGCAGTCAAACTGGAGACTGTGGACCATGTGCTGTTTGTGTGCACTAAATACTCAAAGACTGGCTTTAAGGAATGGACTGGAATGAAGGAATTAAACAAATGGACATTACAACTATTTTCTCAAATAACTCCGGAAAGATGGTGCTTAAACTCATCTCAGCTTTTTTACAACGAACTGGACTGAACACAACACAAGGATTTAAGTATCTGTAATTAAGATACGGTAGGTGGCGATAATGCTCCATATAATAATAATAATACATTTTATTTGTAAAAGCACTTTACATTTTAAGAAAAAACCTCATTGTTCTTAGGATCAGACCTGTAGCACTTTATCTAGACATTCTACAATCCATAAGATCTGCTAAAAAGTAATGTTTGAATCCCTTTTTAAAAGTCTCGATGGTCTGTGGTGACCTCAGATGGTCCGGGAGGGCGTTCCTAACCCGGGGAGCGGCAGAGCATAAAGCGCGATCGCCCACTGTGCAGAGTCCAGTTTTTGGCATTAAGAGCCGGTTTGAGTTTTGTGATCGGAGGGATCGTGCTGTAGAAACAGGGGTAAGCAGCTCTTTCAGGGAGGGGGGCGCGTTTCCATAGATGCATTGGTGAAACCTTGTATTCGATCCTAGCAGAAACGGGAAGCCAGTGAAGCGTGTGGAGGATGGGAGTGATGTGTTCATGGTTTCGCACTCTCCTCAGGATCCTTGCAGCGCTGTTCTGGACGTACTGTAGCTTTAGCAGACTCTTGTTGGGGACCCCGATGAGAAGAGCTTACAGTAGTCCAGTCTAGCGGAGACGAAGGCGTGAACAGGTTCTCAGCATCAGCTAAGGTAAGTGTAGAACGGAGCTTGCGATATTTTTGAGATGATGAAAGGAGATCTTACAGAGATTTTTGATATGGGCTTCAAAGGTGAGTTGTGGATCTAATCTCACACCGAGACTGGCAACTGTTGTGGAAAGGGGAATGTCTTGGCCAGAGATGGTTATACCGGAGAGTGAGGATGACTGAATTTGGTGCGAGGTGCCAACGAGAATTGCTTCAGTTTTGGAACTGTTTAGTTGGAGAAAATTCTGTTTCGTCCACACCTTTATCTCCTCGAGACAGGCAGTGAGTGTTGGAGACGGAGTGATGTTGGCGGTGCTGCAGTTGGTTGTGGATGGGATTTCATGTACAGTTGTGTGTCGTGGGCGTAGCAGTGAAGAGACACCCCATGGCGGCTGATGACATGTCCGAGTGGCAGGATATAAATGATAAAGAGAATGGGGCCAAGAACCGACCCCTGAGGTACTCCGCAGGTAACTGTGTGTTCCCGGGACCTTGATTTTCCAAGCGAAATGTACTCTTTTCTGTCCGTCAGATATGAATTGAACCAGTCCAGGGCTATTTCAGTCAGTCTGGTGGTTTGATGCAGCCGGTCGAGTAGAATGCCATGGTCCACAGTGTCTAAAGCAGAGGACAGGTCGAGCAGTATGAGAAGGGAAGGTGAGCCAGCATCAGCTGCCATTCGTAGGTCATTTGTGACTCTGACGAGCGCTGTTTCTGTGCTATGAGCTGTGCTGACAGTGCTATGAGCTGTGCTGACAGTGCTATGAGCTGTGCTGACAGTGCTATGAGCTGTGCTGACAGTGCTATGAGCTGTGCTGACAGTGCTATGAGCTGTGCTGACAGTGCTATGAGCTGTGCTGACAGTGCTATGAGCTGTGCTGACAGTGCTATGAGCTGTGCTGACAGTGCTATGAGCTGTGCTGACAGTGCTATGAGCTGTGCTGACAGTGCTATGAGCTGTGCTGACAGTGCTATGAGCTGTGCTGACAGTGCTATGAGCTGTGCTGACAGTGCTATGAGCTGTGCTGACAGTGCTATGAGCTGTGCTGTTTCTGTGCTATGAGCTGTGCTGTTCCTGTGCTATGAGCTGTGCTGACAGTGCTATGAGCTGTGCTGACAGTGCTATGAGCTGTGCTGACAGTGCTATGAGCTGTGCTGACAGTGCTATGAGCTGTGCTGACAGTGCTATGAGCTGTGCTGACAGTGCTATGAGCTGTGCTGACAGTGCTATGAGCTGTGCTGACAGTGCTATGAGCTGTGCTGACAGTGCTATGAGCTGTGCTGACAGTGCTATGAGCTGTGCTGACAGTGCTATGAGCTGTGCTGACAGTCCTATGAGCTGTGCTGACAGTGCTATGAGCTGTGCTGACAGTGCTATGAGCTGTGCTGACAGTGCTATGAGCTGTGCTGACAGTGCTATGAGCTGTGCTGACAGTGCTATGAGCTGTGCTGACAGTGCTATGAGCTGTGCTGACAGTGCTATGAGCTGTGCTGACAGTGCTATGAGCTGTGCTGACAGTGCTATGAGCTGTGCTGACAGTGCTATGAGCTGTGCTGACAGTGCTATGAGCTGTGCTGACAGTGCTATGAGCTGTGCTGACAGTGCTATGAGCTGTGCTGACAGTCCTATGAGCTGTGCTGACAGTCCTATGAGCTGTGCTGACAGTGCTATGAGCTGTGCTGACAGTGCTATGAGCTGTGCTGACAGTGCTATGAGCTGTGCTGACAGTGCTATGAGCTGTGCTGACAGTGCTATGAGCTGTGCTGACAGTGCTATGAGCTGTGCTGACAGTGCTATGAGCTGTGCTGACAGTGCTATGAGCTGTGCTGACAGTGCTATGAGCTGTGCTGACAGTGCTATGAGCTGTGCTGACAGTGCTATGAGCTGTGTGGAAACCAGATTGGAACTTTTCGAATAGGTGGATGTTTTTGAGGTGGTCCTGGAGATGAATGGCAACAACTTTTTCCAAGACTTTTGAGATGAACGGAAGATTTGAAATTGGCCTATAATTTGATAATATATCAGGAGCAAGAGTGGGTTTTTACAGAAGTGGTCTGATTATGGCGGTTTTAAGAGCAGATGGAACATCGCTGGACAGGATAGACTGGTTTATTACAGTGGTAATTAGAGGGCTTAGGATAACGGAGTTTGCTTTGACAAGAACAATATGGTTGCAAGTCACCAATAAGAAGAAGAAGAAGAAGAAGAAGTGTGCTGGTTCGTTGTCATTAGTACATGTATGCTATCCTTGTGTGTTCTTCCTGTGACCCAGTCAAGACATGTTTTCCCCCTCGGGGTAGTTTTTGTTTGTTTTTATTAAATTTTTTGATGAATAAAAGCCCTATTCTTCTGCGTTTGAGTCCTCGTCTCCTCAACCCTAGCCGTGATAGACACCCATATCTGAAGTGTTTGGATGGCGTCTCGTGTGAAGCTGATCTTCTGTTCGATCCACTCGCTCCGCACGGCCATGCTCACTTCACAACAGATCACAGCTGGGTTCGTTAAATCTGCAAGCTTGGTGAAATTAAATGTTTAGTAGATATTATATATTAGATACATTTGTGTAAATGGTGTCGATGTGCATTTGCTGAATGTTGACGGTGAATGGGAAAGTATTTTAGCCTGATTGTTTGCCTTTTCTGTTACAAATGATATAAAAGCAAAGGCTTTACTTTTTCGCACACCATTTACTTTCGTTGTTTACCAGTTCTGTCTAACACAGCATTAGATCTGACTGGCAGAGACGGTGAACCACTGAAGACGGAGAGTGTGTGTGTGTGTGTGTGAGCGCTGGGATCCGGCTTCCAACACATCGGCCAATCAGAAAAACGAATATATCGGTCGACCACTATACGACTTTCCTTTCCGCATTTCATTATTGCATGAGTTCGTACGAATGACCTTCCCCTGACCCTTGACCCTTGACCCCTGACCCCGGCCCTTACCCTAGCCACGATACCTGTGGTAAATAAAGCGAAATGTTCACAAACATTATAAAGAGCTGATGTTTACCATCCCGTAATCCACTCCGCTCGTGATGGTGTGCCGGCGCCGCTGGTCTCCCGTGTGCCGCCGCGAGCTCGCGAAGCCCGTCATCGACTCGCTGTGTGAGCGCAGCAGAACCAGGCTCTCGACTGACCCAGAACACACAAACACACACACACACACACACGTCAGGACAATTCAGGCTCAATATGACATGTTTCATTAACTATAGAATTAAAACATTAGAATAAAAGCAGCTCAGCTAAGCTTGCTAACATCGCCGTGGTGGAGCGACGTGTTACTCTATAGACTCAGACTGATGATTAAAGATTTTAAAAATTGTGTTTTAATTTTTGTTCCAATATGAATATGATGATGTGATAGTGATTCAGCTTTCTGTATTTGTGCCATATCCATCGGAACGAGGTTCAGATTCTAAGAGGATTGAAATGCTTTAAAGGCTCGACATGACAAACGTTCACTGGTACATTAAGACGATTATATTGCTAAAACTATTCGGATTAGCTTTATATGGACCTTACATGGAATTTGATGTGAAAATTACAATGTAGTGAAATGTAGTCTTTTATATTTATATATATTAAAATAATATTAAAATAAATTATTTACTGTCACCAGTATTTATTGAAAGTGAACCCGGGTATTAAGACTCGAATGGCTTAATATAACATAAATGATGTTTCTTACTGAAGTAGAAAACCCATGGAAGATTTACTTTATTAGAGAAAGCTCAAGTTTCCGGTTTAGATGCTCAAGCTCTCGAAGCGGATCCTGATCCGGGAAAGATCAGAGTGTGTTTCCCAATCCCAGGAGCAGAGGCAGCTTCCCTGCCCTTCATATCTGTGAACCACATTCAGTCTTGAGCCCATCTTCATCATCACCATCATCATCATCACCATTCATCTTCATCATCATCACCAACATCATTCATCTTCATCACCATCATCATTATCATCCTCATCATTCATCTTCACCATCATCCTCATCATAACCATCCTCTTCATCAATCATCTTCACCATCACCATCCTCATCTTTCATCATCACCATTCATCACCATCATCATCCTCTTCATCATTCATCTTCACCATCTTCATCATCATCCTCTTCATCATTTATCTTCACCATCACCATCTTCATCATAACCATCCTCATCATTCATCTTCATCATCATCATCCTCATCTTTCATCGTCATCATCATTCATCACCATCATCATCCTCTTCATCAATCATCTTCACCATCACCATCCTCATCATCATTCATCTTCACCATCACCATCCTCATCTTTCATCATCACCATCATCATCCTCTTCATCATTCATCTTCACCATCTTCATCATCATCCTCTTCATCATTTATCTTCACCATCACCATCTTCATCATAACCAGGGGTCTCAAACTCAACTTAACTGGGGGCCGCTGGAGGTAGAGTCGGGGTCAGGCGGGCCGCATCAAGTATTCCACAAAAAAGAGTATTCAAGTATTCCAAAAAAGGAGCACAACTGATCCAATCTTCTCAATCTTTATTATTAACGTTTCTTCTGAACTGTTCCTCTGAATTTGAACATTCCTTTCTGTACATGATTGGTTCTTCATGAGCTGTCCTTCTGACAGTTGAAGTTCATTTTACAAACTTTCTTTGTCTATAACACATATTTGTAATATTTATATTTGCTAATGTCCTTTTTATTTTCTTTATACAACACATTAATGATATTGAATGTTTTTTTTGGAAGGCACATTTCCTTTTATTATATACTTAGAAAAACAATTATTGCTTTTGAAATACAAATATTTGCAGTCATGTCTGCCCGTCTTATTGAATTCTTTCTACACATGTATAGTGTCTCAGGCAAATTACTGAGTGCACAAATCAAAGCAAACCTTCTTATCAACCTGTTAGACACATATTACAAGCTCAAAATGATTATTCTCACATTGTTTTAAAGCAGGGTCTCTCTCCAACACGTCGCTCGCGAGCTACCAGTAGCTCGCGGCCTGGTTGGTGGTAGCTCTACAAGGGGCAGTTCACATATCGCGCTCACATATTTTGCGCGCTCAAGTTCGTTATTTCAAATGTAGGTGCGCGTGCGCGGCAAGCGCGCTCATAATTGAAGCGACGCGCTCATTTTTTCCAGGCGCGCAGTATGTTTGTACTTAGCGGTTGTCTATGGCAACTATTGACAACAAACCCACCGTATGGTAGCCCATTTAAAACGCGGCACACGCAACGACGGGCCACACTAACATTACACTTTAATGTCAAGTAGGGGGCCACAAAATATCACCCCGCGGGCCGCAAATGGCCCGCGGGCCGCGAGTTTGAGACCCCTGATCATAACCATCCTCATCATTCATCTTCATCTTCACCATCATCATCCTCATCTTTCATCGTCATCATCACCATCATCATCCTCTTCATCATTCATCTTCACCATCCTCTTCATCATTCATCTTCACCATCACCATCTTCATCACCATCCCCTTCATCATTCACCATCCTCTTCATCATTCATCTTCACCATCTTCATCTTCATCATTTATCTTCAACATCTTCATCACCATCCCCTTCATCATTCACCATCCTCTTCATCATTCATCTTCACCATCTTCATCTTCATCATTTATCTTCACCATCACCATCTTCACCATCATCCTCATCTTTCATCGTCATCATCACCATCATCATTCATCACCATCATCATCCTCTTCATCATTCATCTTCACCATCACATATTCCAGTTCCTCTAGTTTCTTCAGGGTTTTCTGTCATTTAAATGAGAGCTTTTTGTCACAAAATAATCTAGTTTGCAGCAGATTTCTATGCATTAAGAGCAGACTGCAGATATACATTATTTTTATTGTCACAAAAATTTATACCTAATTTGAAAAATTGAGAAATACAAGGTAACAAAAAATCGCGTTGTTTTGCACTGACTGATGTGTGTTTGAACAGTTCCGCTTAAAGGGTTCGTCACTAAACATGCCAAACATTCCTGCCATTGTGAAGGATTGAAAAGGACACACACCTTACACACACACCTTACACACACCATCTTTACCTGTCACCACTCTCTGATACACACAGCGAAAGTGAACGGATGTCAATCATCTCTCACCTGTGTTTAGTCCATCGGGAGATTCCGAAGCGGGTTCCGTGGATCGGCCGTGATGTTCGCTGTGGACCGGATCGGATCTGACCGAGTAACGGGAAGAATAGCTGTGTTTGTCGGGTCTGTTCCGAGTGTGGACTGCGTTTGTTCCGTTACTCGGTCCGAGCGGCCGAACTCTGCACTCCAGCGGCCGCCCGGTCCCGGTTCTGGATCTCTCCGGCGGGTTCTGCTGCTGACGGGGGTTATTAGCCTGAGTTTTGCTGCTGTTTTCGGGGTTGAACATCGAGTATCGGAGTCCCGCGACGAAGCGCTCGAAGCTCAGGCGCCCGTGCCGCGACGCGACCCGCCTCAGACCCTCCAGAACCCCCGCGGGGACATCGCGCTCCTCCGCGCCGCGCCACCGGCTCTCGATCTCCGACAGCTGGACGAACCCCCGGCCTCCGTCGTCGAGGATGTCGAATAGGGTTCTCAGGCTGTGAAGGAACGCTTTCGGGAGCCCGTGTGTGCTGAGCTCCGGCTCCGGGTCCCTCGGCTGCGCGCTCGCGGGGTTATACACGGGACAGGCTTTTCTCACGCCACTTTGAAGAGCGTTGGTTAGTCCGTTCCTTTGGCGGTTCGGATCTGTTTGTAATAAGGCCATTAAGTTATTTTATTGACAGAACAGCGACTCTGCTAATAACTTCTCTTTCCTTTCGGCAGTTTGAGTTTTATTTTCTCTTCCGTCTCTCTCTCTCTCTCCCGCACGAGTCTCTGAGGCTCCGCCCTGCGCGCTGGCGACACGCTCATTGGCTAAAGGGAGAGTTGCTTCAACGTTATTGGCTGAAACAACAGCAACAATAGTTTGAGTTTTGCTGGAGAAGTTTTTGAATATCATAAAAGCCAGTCAAATTTCCCGCATATTTTTGAAAAAGCACAAAGAAAACTAAACTTGTAAACATTTCTTTATAATCCAGTACCAAACGCCATCGTCACTATATCACTGATATTTGTTTTCTCATCCATTCCGTTTTCATAAAAAAAAAAAAAAAAAAAAAAATGGAATGCAGATGGGCTTTCTTCTTCAATGGTTTAAACACTAATTTACAGAATAAACAGATATTTTCTTCTTTTCATTTTCTTTATACAAAACTCTTATTTTATTGAAGCTTGTTCCTAATATCACCTGCTTGGATGCCACATTATCATGATGCACACATCTTCTGTGTGTGTGTGTGTGTGTGTGTGTGTGTGTCAGCGCTTTGAGGAGGGCAAGTTCAGTTCGGTACAATACTAAACACTTAAAGTGTATTTTAACTGTGACGGCTAAACCTACACAATTCCCCCTCTTCTGTTCTACGACGGTGAGAGACGGGTCATGATGAAACCCGTCCTGCCCTCGGTAAGGGTCGCGATCCAGGTGACCTTTGACCTCTTACAGGCACGGCATCACAGATAGATGTGCGATTCTTCTCAATACTGCCGCTGTCAGAAAGCAGCGAGCTCCACTAAACCAGCTTCTTCCGCTGAAAGCATGCTATATTACACTTCATAAAAGCACATGGAAACTGCAGCTCTCAAACGGTTTTATTGGTTTTGTGGCAAGGGAGGGAGAAAGAGAGCAAGAGAAAGTTGCATTAATAAATATTCATAGTGTTCATACTAAAGTGTTACTTGGTGAAATAAGTTCACATTCTGAGATCTGTTTTTCCAGCTGTTTGGTCTCGGGTTTAATGCGTTTCATTAGTTTTCTCCTCAGCTTTAGTGTGCACTACAGTTCAGGCCCTGACGAGTCTGTCCACCACAAACATGAGCTTTTAGAGGCTAATCAAATCTCAAAGCGTGGCATGACTTCCTACAAACACAGGACTGACTGTGATTTATGTCAGGGTTTTAAATCAACACCTTGTTCACATTTCTTCCATTGAGGTCGAGGCCTAAGAGATAAGAGCCAGTCTCTCTCTTATCCCACACATTCAAATATGTGCCATAATAAAAAGCCCAGAGCCTCAGCAACGGTCTCAGATCAGCGGCTTCATCGTTCGCTTCACCATAATTAATTAAAGTAGTCCAATGTAAAGCATAACAGTTGTAAAGATAATAAAAGGTTGTGGTTAATACTCACCACTTTGGATTTTATTTGTATATTTTGTCTTGATCTGCTGCCAAGAACGTTTGAGTTGCATCTAAAATCAATGAATATTAATCTTTCTTAGGATGTAATATACATTCACAATTTTTATATATAAATATATTTTATATATTTACACATGCACATATATATTTATACCCATCCTACATACATACATCATTTTACATTAATATAGAATGTATTTGTTTAACTATATATATATATATATATATATATCCCATTCTGTAAAACTGTGAGAGTGATTTACTTCTCTTCAGCGGAAGATTAAGAGATTGAAAAATATGAAGATTTTGAGTGCATTTACAGCAAAAACAGAGGAAACCTCAAAGAAAACATCTTGCTATATGAGTGCAAGTGAGAGTTTAAAAGTTGGATAATAGGTATAGTAATTCTATAAATCATACACAATATGTGGAAATAATCATTGCTAAAAGCCAGACGATTTTGTTTTAAAATTTTAACTATGTAGTGACCAAACTGGCTCTATTGTAGTGATGAACTGGTGCTGTTCCACGAGTGGCCGCTAGAGGCCGCTAGAGGCGCTTAAAACACACGGGTCTCAGTGATGATCACCAGCTCAAACTATAATCAATCTAACATCAAAACTACATGCAACAACTATTTAGAAAGCTTTATTTTATCACTGAAGCTGAAGAGTAAACATTCAAGAATAGTTTAAATTAACATTAAATACACAATGCTGTACATAGAGAAGATATTATACAATATTCATAAATTAAATTGCATTTCATCTAAGATGTGCTTATATCATAACTTCTTAATATGTAACAAACCAGGTCATAGAGGAAGACAGCATTAATTTCTAATGAACAATTCAAACAGTCACAGACAGAAGAAACCCGCCAAATCAATAAAGACTCATCATATCAAACATCTAGGGAAGCCCTGGACCGAAACGTAAAATAAATTAAAATCAGTGCAAACCCCCCCCCCCCCCCCCCCCCCTAAAATTCCGAGAATAAAGTCGAAATATTTAGAGAATAAAGTCGAAATATTTAAAAAATACAGTCTTTCGTAGAAGTTTTTTAATCAACTTTATTCTCATAATTTTTTTTTCTTTTTACATTGCGGTTCAGGGCTTCCGTAAACATCAGTACAGTATGTGTGCCATATCTCGTCCTTCAGCCCAAATATGTTAATGGGGTAGAAGTGACATGATCCAACAGCATCTTGCTATTAGAGCTGAACATCATCATCGAAGGATCTACTCATTAAATGTCAAAATTATTTTTCTTAGTCACAGGTACATAATTTCTACCAAACAGTCACTGTAGCAAACATAATGATCTGGGCTCGTTCTTAGAGTCGAAGGAACGGACCGGTCGCGTTACTCCGCGGCTCGGACTCGTTACTCCACGGGTCGGACCCGTTACTCCGCAGCTCGGTCCCGTTACTCCGCGGCTCGGTCCCGATACTCCGGGGCTCGGACCCGTTACTCCGCGGCTCTGTCCCGATACACCGCGGCTCTGTCCCGTTACTCCGCGGCTCGGTCCCGATACACCGCGGCTCCGACCCGTTCCTCCGCGGCTCGGACCCGTTACTCCGTGGCTCGGTCCCGATACACCGCGGCTCCGACCCGTTACTCCGCGGCTCGGTCCCGTTACTCCGTGGCTCGGTCCCGATACACCGCGGCTCCGACCCGTTACTCCGCGGCTCGGTCCCGTTACTCCGTGGCTCGGACCCGATACACCGCGGCTCCGACCCGTTACTCCGCGGCTCGGTCCCGTTACTCCGTGGCTCGGTCCCGATACACCGCGGCTCCGACCCGTTACTCCGCGGCTCGGTCCCGTTACTCCGTGGCTCGGACCCGATACACCGCGGCTCCGACCCGTTACTCCGCGGCTCCGACCCTTCTTCAGGGACGAGTGGTCGCTGTAGATCTTGTTTGGTGTGCAAGAGCGCGTGTCTCTTCAGGTGTCCAGCGCGGCTGAAGTTCCTCCCGCAGTGACCGCAGGTGTGCCGCTTCTCCCCGGTGTGGATCAGGTGTGCTGGTTCTCTCTGCTGTGGGTCAGCTGGTATCGCTTCAGGTGTCCGGCGCGGCTGAAACTCCTCCCGCAGTGACCGCAGGTGTGCCGCTTCTCCCCGGTGCGGATCAGGTGTGCTGGTTCTCTCTGCTGTGGGTCAGCTGGTGTCTCTTCAGGTGTCCGGCGCGGCTGAAGTTCCTCCCGCAGTGACCGCAGGTGTGCCGCTTCTCCCCGGTGTGGATCAGGTGTGCTGGTTCTCTCTGCTGTGGGTCAGCTGGTATCGCTTCAGGTGTCCGGCGCGGCTGAAACTCCTCCCGCAGTGACCGCAGGTGTGCCGCTTCTCCCCGGTGCGGATCAGGTGTGCTGGTTCTCTCTGCTGTGGGTCAGCTGGTGTCTCTTCAGGTGTCCGGCGCGGCTGAAGCTCCTCCCGCAGTGACCGCAGGTGTGCCGCTTCTCCCCGGTGTGGATCAGGTGTGCTGGTTCTCTCTGCTGTGGGTCAGCTGGTATCGCTTCAGGTGTCCGGCGCGGCTGAAACTCCTCCCGCAGTGACCGCAGGTGTGCCGCTTCTCCCCGGTGCGGATCAGGTGTGCTGGTTCTCTCTGCTGTGGGTCAGCTGGTGTCTCTTCAGGTGTCCGGCGCGGCTGAAGCTCCTCCCGCAGTGACCGCAGGTGTGCCGCTTCTCCCCGGTGTGGATCAGGTGTGCTGGTTCTCTCTGCTGTGGGTCAGCTGGTATCGCTTCAGGTGTCCGGCGCGGCTGAAACTCCTCCCGCAGTGACCGCAGGTGTGCCGCTTCTCCCCGGTGTGGATCAGGTGTGCTGGTTCTCTCTGCTGTGGGTCAGCTGGTGTCGCTTCAGGTGTCCGGCGCGGCTGAAGCTCCTCCCGCAGTGACCGCAGGTGTGCCGCTTCTCCCCGGTGTGCACGAGCTGGTGCAGCTTCAGGCTGCTTGCCACGGTGAAGCTCTTCCCACAGTCTCCGCAGGGGTACGGCCTCTCGCCCGTGTGCATGCGCCGGTGGATGGTCAGGTGTCCGGCCTGGCTGAAGCTCTTGCTGCACAGCTGGCAGCGGTACGGCTTCTCTCCGGTGTGGATCCGGGTGTGAGTCTTCAGGTCTCCGGTCCCGCTGAACCGCTTCCCGCAGAGCTCGCAGCCGTACGGCTTCTCCCCTGTGTGTGTGCGCTGGTGGCTGCGCAGGTTACCGGCGTTGGTGAAGCGTTTGCCGCAGACGGAGCAGGGGAACGGCCTCTCGCCGGTGTGTGTGCGCAGGTGCACCTTCAGCTGGTTGTGTTCGCTGAAGCGTTTCCCACAGTGAGGACAGGCGTAGGGCCGCTCGCCCGTGTGGACCCGCCGGTGGATGGTCAGCTGACCCTGGTGCCCGTAGCTCTTCCCGCACAGCTCACAGGCGAACGGCCTCTCTCCGGTGTGTGTGCGCTGGTGGTTCTTCAGGAGGTCGGCGCGGTCGAAGCCCTTCCCGCACTGAGCACAAGTGTGTGTCTTCTCTGAGACGTGGGATCTCAGGTGGATGTGGAGCGACGCCTCGTGCTTGAAGCTCCGGTTACACTGAACGCAGCAGAGATCCGGCTTAGCGACCTGCAGAGACTCCATCACGTGGAACGATCCAGAGAATCCCTCGTCAGACAGTCCGTCTGGATTAGACTCTTCATCAGAGATGAGGCTGAGCTCCGGCTCTGATGACTCCGGGCCGTCGGGATACAGGTGTGTATCGGGATATAGGTGTGTGTCGGACACCACCGTCACCTTCACATCGCAGTCGCTGAGCTCCGGCTCTAATGGACGAGTGAATATATGCTGGCGATCACAGTCAGAGTTCTCCTCTGTATTCTCCGTCTTGATCTCTTGATCGGTGTGTTCAGGAGAAGCATGAGGATTGGAGAGGTCAACAGCACATCCGTCCTCCGTCTCCGGGTCGGCCTTCACACACAGCAGTGCTGCTGTCGCACAATCCTTGTTTATCTGCGGTGATTTCACATCTGGAGTTTGTGATTTCATTCGACTGCTCAGTGAATCTCCAGCGATCTTAGTTTGATCAGTATATTCACTCATATGAACAGATGAAAACACATCTTCGCTGAAATCCTTTCTTGAAAAGTCAAGCTGAAAAACACAATCTTCATTTTCTGCAAAACAAACACACAAAAAACATCTTGTTACTGGCCAAAATAATCACGAGGAACAATCAAAAACATGCTAATCTCCAAAGAGTTAAACTCTTGCAGTTTAAGTTTATATAAAACCACGGCTGAAATATTTAACTCTAAATGATAACGTCTCGGCTATGTAACCTTGGTTCCCTGAATAGGGAACGAGAGACGGCGACAGCCGTCGTTATGGGAACACCTTTGGTCTGACGAATGTCTGAAGCCCTTATACCATCACGCCAATTTATTGGCGAGTGGCCGTTAGCCCCGCCCCGAAAATACGTCACGTATGCTTCATATCAGCGTACTACGCGCCATTTCATCAGATTTCTACGACGAAGGAAGCACTTATCGAAAGGTATGGGAACGGCCGGTTTCGCAGGGTCTCATTCCCTATTCAGGGAACCAAGGTTACATACGTAACCGAGACGTACCCTTTCATAGGTCTCTCAACACTGCGACAGCCGTCGCTATGGAAATGATATACCAACGCCTTCCCAAACCTGAGGATAGCTGGAAGACCGAGGAAAGAGTCCGCTTCAAGTAGATAAAACTTGGAAGCCGGGAGCCATCCTCACGTCCAGACCCAAATGCACAAACAGTTAGTCAGATCTATGCCACTGGACTGTGTGGTAGACACAGATCTTCAACGCCCTTACCAGGCAAAGGCCAAGAGGCCGTCCATCACTCCCATGGGCAATGCTCAACAGATATAGCTGCCACATACGTCTAAGAGCGGTAGGGGCTGCCCCTGCAGAAGACGACTCCATTAACTACAGTATTGAACCTACAGGGCAATGAACTGGTCCAGGCCGCGCTGCTTGACCAAGAGGCAAAAAGCATACAGGCGCCTCGCCTCGTAAAGGGGGCCTCTAAAGTCAAAAATACATTAACATTCATTCATATTCATATTTCCATAAATTAGGACAGGGGTGCAAAATCAGCAGGTGGGGCCTGAGGACAGACTGACCAAATCGGAGAACCATTTATGAGCAGGCCCGAACGGGGCCACAAAAAAACAGTAGGACTGGACCCGAATATTCATTCGGTGGGTTGGTATTCAATTTTAAATTTTTGGATTTGAATATTCAGATTTTTTTGTGGTTTTTTCGCACACCTGGCA
Organism: Rhinichthys klamathensis goyatoka; assembly: GCF_029890125.1. NCBI lineage: Eukaryota > Metazoa > Chordata > Actinopteri > Cypriniformes > Leuciscidae > Rhinichthys > Rhinichthys klamathensis. Next base: position 236,756 of record NW_026607127.1, on the reverse strand, counting down.
TCCCCCTCGAAACAGTTCTCATTCGCACTTAAAAATGTTTACACTATAAAATCGGCTGAAATACAATACTCTTTTACAATTATCTTAGCTTAGCCGTTTTTATTAGGGTGGACAGTTGAAGGAACCCAACCTCGTTATATAATATATTTGCTTCTTAGCCTACTAAAGCGTTCCCTGCAACTGGAGTATTCTCTGTCTAGAGTGCACAACTGCATGAGCTTGTTTTTTGGGTTAAGCTGCGTTGCTTTGACATTGTGGAAAATAGAATGTGGAAAATAGAATAATAGAAACAAAATGTATTAGCCTTTTTACTCGTTATTTAGGGCTGTGCCGGTAAACTTGGCAAACGCACCACCGCGGCTGAGTAGTAGGGATGGGCGATATGGACTTAAAAATATATCACGATATTTTCTGGCATTTATTGCGATAACGATATCAATGACGATATAAATACAATACCATATTCACCACTGTTTTTGGCTACAAGTGATAGCTGCATGCAAAGTAAAATGTAGCCTTCACCAAATAGGCTCCTATAAAATACCAATTACCGTACATAAAATAATAATAAAAAAAAACAGTAAACGCCATCCCTTGCAGAAATGGAAAAGTTGCATACGTTTCTTCTGTAAAAGTGCAGATAATGTTTAAATAGTGCAACTATACTGAAAAACATCACACAGTAATAATACAAATCATTTACAAGTTTGAAATATAAAAAATCTAACAACGAATAGTTATACTAATACTACTACGAATTCTGATACTAATAACAATATAAACCACACTAAGAATTGATGAGCTGCTGGGTTCATGAATATCTTCACGTCTACGTTTGCGCATTAGTTTCTGCTTGCTCAAAGCTGAATAATTCCAAATGAACTCCATTATTTTTACAGGAAAATACAACAAATAATATAATTTACATGTAGACGTCATGTACACTTCAATTCTGCGTGGTATGTAAGACTCTCTCTCTCTCATCGAGTGCGTGAGAAACACGGAGCGCTCTCAGCAGTGACAGCACGTCATGCGCCTCAGTGTTTACTGCGCGTCAAATACACTGTGTATTCATTGAGATGAACTGATATAGTGGGCTTTACGGATCACTTGATGGAGAGCGACACTCAAGCGCTCAGTCAGTGTTCGGCGAGATGGGCGGATGAAAATCTGTGTGTACCAGTTCCAGATTGTAGAGGTAGTTACTCGTTTAGCGATAAACTTCACCTCAGCTTCACGTCTGCCTTCAGCCATGCGCGTGAGCTGCGAATGCGTCCCGTCATAGGCTTTATCGTTATTATCGTGGGAAGACTAATTCTTATCGTGAGGAAAAATGTTAACGATATATCGCAAACGATAATATATCGCCCATCCCTACTGAGTAGCACCGGCGGTGGTCCGCAAAAACCTATTTTTTTTTGTATGTGAATGCTGTTTAACTGTTTTACATGAATATTATGACACGAGTGAAGCACAAAGCTTTGTTTAAAAAATAAACAATAGGTTAGCAATTAAATGTTACATCGCAGCCATTTGGATTCATGATGAATGAGAGTTGTGCATGAGCCCATAAATTTAAGCTTTGTCGGCTTTGTATTCTGGTTTGCGATCTGGTCTCCCGATTATCAGCGAATTTAACAATATTCCATTAGTTATTCCACTGGACATGGAATCTCGTTTCTTTTCCCAAATCTTCACTAACGTCTCACCCATTTTTGCAGGGGATTATAAATGTTTCTTCCTTTGGTACGCTTTTAATTAGGCCTATTATATCCACATTCTTTATTGTGGTAAAGTAGAAAAAAACGCTGTAGGACAGGTAGCCTAACTTTTTACTTGCACATGCAATTCTTTTTAACACAGCTTGTGCTTGTTATTAGACTTGGTAAGGCGCATCAAGTTTATTTGTAAATCGCGTTTCACACATTTTAGTTTCGATCTCTTAGGCAGCGCAAAATCAAACATAGCCTAAATGTCTTGACACTGCAGAAGATAATTCACACTCTTCAGACCTTCTACAAGTAGAAAACATGAAGATATTAGAAAGAGATGGTCTCTTTCCTGCTCGTGTCCCACATCCCTGATCCCTCTCAAAGTGCAGAGCAGTAGGCTTAGGCTATATCATGCGTCTTTGTGTGAAAATATAAAACAAATTTTAAAAAATATATTTAACTTTATTATATTATTTAAGTAACCATTATTTACTGATATTTATTTCAATGCTTTACAGGCGTTAGTGTATTGTTTAATTGACGTAAGTGCTCAAATAAACACGCATATCTGTTACGAAATGGATGTTTGAGCCTCGTTTATTATTATTTTTTTATTTCCCTCCGTAGCTTCGAATATTTGGTGTTGATACCTACCGAAGCTTCGAATCACAAAAAATGGTATTCGGACCAGCCATAAAAAACAGATGTTTCACTTCGCCCGCCCGTACCCATAGCAAAAGTGCTGAGAGCAGTCGGATCGGCGAGAAGGCATAAGGTCTGGTCCTGGGCCACTCCTGAGCCAGAGCATCCACTCCCATACCCCTTTCCACCAAGGCAGTTTGAGTGCTGGTTCAGAGCCAGAGCCTAGTTTCAAATCAGTTCTTTGTCTTTCGAAACCCAAAGCACCAGCTCTGAACCAGGAAAAGTGGTTCGTAAGTAGCACCAGAACATTGCTGGTCTAGAAGAACCGCTTGCGTCAGGGCTGGGGTTACGGTGACCAACAAGACGAACAGAAACTTGTGAACGCCATTTTATAAATACTAGCTAATCAAGCTAATAGCAGCTCGATTGTAATCTCAGTCTATGCAAATTACAGCGAGCTGCACGAACGCGCTGGATTCGCCGTGTTTGGATGCCGATGTAGGTTCACAAAGCCATGAGCATCAATAGTAATGCGATGACCACCATTGTTGATGGAAGGCTTGTTGGAGAAGCATCAGAGCTGCGCGGAACGATTAGAGCTGCGGGAGTGTTTGGAGAGCATACGACTCCTTGTGCTTTTGGATCGCTCTTGCAGTGCTTTGATGTCATGCGCCGATCGGTCTGCGAGAAGCCGATGCATCTCGAACAAGCCCGGTGTGTTTGTGTTTGGCTCTACCGTGCTAGCATTGCTGGGAAACATGAGATGTATACAGTGACGTAAGACCTGGCTCTGTGGTGGCGCTCTGGCCTGTGGAAAGGCAAAATGGTTCTTAGAAGACTTGTAAGTCGAACCAACTCCGAACCGGCTCCGGCTCTGGCTCTGAACTAGCACCCGGGTCATGCTGGTGGAAAAGGGGTACCAGAGGCGATGGAGGAGACAGGGAGAACCAGAGCGGGCAATGCGTAGATACATGGGCGTAGGTTTGGTCTCAGCTTTGGTGGGGACATCAACCCCTCCCCACCAACCCCCCCGGAATTATTTTGTTGTAAGATAAGTAACAGTGCTTTAATGGCGATTTCTTTTTTCTGGCGATTGGTTTGATGCTGTCTTTCCTGCATACAAAATGGTTAATTAATTTTGTAGTCTATCCTATGGCTAGCAAGTTTAACCCTCCTACCAGATATTGTTATTTGGATATTATCAATCAAATAATGATTCATTATATTTGAATAACCAACAGTGTTAACTTTTGCCTTTTTAACATTGCCAACATGTTTTTCCAGCACATGTGTCTAGCAAGTAGGCTACACTCACAAATACATTACATAAACAGAATGTAGAAACGAAAAATGTCTCAGATGATCCACTGTTTATGACTGCAAGATTCTAAGTTAAGGTAGGCTAATTAACATTCAGTGACTTGCTAACGTAGCATTCTATCATGATAGCGCGACTTCTATGAGTCTATCCGTGCTGCACACCCCAATTAATGCTCCTAACCTTGAAAGATTGCAGAAGCTAGGTTTAACTGTAACAATATCCTGGGTAACCAGGATCACCAGTTAATACTATTTTCCACAGTAAAATCTGCATTTGAAAGCCTGGTCAGTCACTACTACTGCTAGTTATTTGTGTGGCTAGTTATTTTTGCCTACTTACACTCTGCTTTATGAAAAGCTTCGTATGTCCCCTTTCTTCTTCTTGGGTGACATAGCTGATCTACAAAGTACAAAAAGGGGCAAAAAAACGGAATATTAAAATGTTTTACTCTGGCCTTTGTATATGGCAGGCAGAGAGACAGCCCTGGTAACTTACCGTCGGCGTCGTCACGCGCGCACACACACACACACACACACACACACACACCACCCGCTCGCTGCCAGTGAGTGCAAGCACAAAAAGTAGTCCCGGCCCGCGCGTGTAGCCTGCCTGTCAGATACCCCGCCGCCAATCAAATTACGGCGCATCTTGTACTGTCGTCGTCCTGGCCGTTGGAATCGATCCAAATAGCAGCGCAAAGATCCAAATGCAGCGCAAATATCAAAATAGCAGTTCAAAGGAGCTTGCTAAATATTGGTGGGGACAAATTTGTCATCTCAAAATATTGATTGGGACTAGTACCTAGCGTCCCCCCCTAAACCTACGCCCTTGCGTAGATATGCTCAAAGCAACAAATCCACTACCGCTTAGCTGAACCGATGATGAAGATGAAGTCATGTTGACCATCCTGACCAGTGTATGACAACCCCTTAAATAGGGCAAGAACCTTTTTAGTACCAGAAACACTGCCAGCATCTCCAAACAGTTTATGTGCCAGCCACGATGCACCTCTTTCCAACTCCAAAGGTCGAGCAGCCCTGATAGACTGCCTCCCAGCCCGAGAGGGATGTGTCGTGATCATTGTCCGACGCCAAAACGCCCTTAGCTCTGCGTTTAATCACATGCAGAGGGTGGTAGTGAGGCGAGATCTCTCAGATCTTGATCCACCACTGAAATGGTCTCATGTGGAGCAGGTCCAACTGAACCACAGGGGATGCTGCTGCCATAAGACCCATCAGTCTGCGGCATAACTACGTGGACTTCATGTCCAGTTCCGAACTGGATAGACAGCATTGAATGACTGAATGCGTGCTGGAGACTATGCCTACAAAGTTGTATGCTGACTTGGCAGCAACACTCTTATGAGTTATGAATGGATGGTCCTAAATGATTGAGTATGAAATCTCAATGAGCTACTGCTGAACCCTGGGATTGAGCTAATATCAGCCAATCGTCCAGGCAATTCAAAAATTCGGACACACTGGAGCCGCAAAGGGGCCAGAGTCGCATCCATACACTTTGTGAAAGTTCGAGGAGCCAGAGCCAGTCTGGACGGAAGAATGCCGTACTGGTAATCTTTGTTCCAAAAGCAAACCTACTTGACGATGTGGAAGTACGCCGCCTCAAATCGATGGTCACCAACCAATCTCTGGTTCAGATTGAGACAAGATGGACTTCAACGTCAGCATCTTGAAATTGCTTATTCCAAGATTCAGGTGACAAGTCCAATCGGATGCCAACCAGGATATTTCTTAGAAGTGACAGCATTCCTTTTTTAATGTTAAGATTTCTCAGATAGAAACTGGATGTTGTAACCATGCAACAGACTGATCCTCCCGCATGAGGCCCCGAGACACCTGAGTGGTGGGAAGACCTCTTAAACAGGGAACAGTCAGATCACTTGATCAGGCAAGCCAGCGCCAACCGCAGAAGTGGGAGCTTGGATGCCGACATAGACCCTGCACACGTGGCCTTAGGGCTATCCTTTCAGACTCCGAAAGCTAAAGCGCGGAGAGCGGCTAAATTCAGTCCGAAACGCAACAAGCAGCGGAACAGGCTGAGGGGCAAATACACTTTGTGGTTTCTATAGGAAATTACTCTTAAGCGCAAACCCATTCACACAAAAGTTACAAGAATAGTAATTAGCCATGCAAATCACTGTTTGGTAGCATGAAGCGTCAAACATTTGTAGTGCACGATAACGTATACAGCACTTAAATACAGCCAGTCATGTGAAGCGAGTGTTGGTAGCATAAGCGCATCAATCATATAAAGTGAGATTGACCATGGTGAGAGACAGCTGAGCCCGTTACCTTAACCCGATCACCACTACCATGCAGAGAGAGAAAGGGTAAACCCGTCTGTATAGTCTGTAACACAATTGCTCAGCTCAACAATCCCAGTTAGGCTGACAAGAGAAGAGTAAATAGTCATGCAAAATTGTGTTGGTAGTGTGAAGCGTCAAAAATCATGTTTCACGATCAATGTGTGCCACCGATTTCCTAAGAGTCCGCACCTAAAGTAGTCACACGATACAAGAGTTAGAAGCGTAAGCGCAAAATCAGATGCATGTGCCTGCATTACGAAGTGCAGAGAGAGACCGGAGACACCTCTGCTCACTCGGCATCCACTATGGCATTACTGGAACTACTCTTAATGTAAACTCACACACTCATTGTTCAGCTCAAAGCAGCAGCGGAGCGAAACAAAATAGCAATTGGTCGGGCAGACTAATGCTTGGAAGCATGAAGCGCCTAAACTATATAGTGCTGGACAAAATGTCCGCAGCAGAACTCCTCAGAGTTTGTGCCAAAGCAGTCCCACGAAACAAGAGTTGGAAGCGTATGCACCAAATAAAGTACTGTGCCTGCATAAAAGCCTCTCGCGCTGTTCAATAAACACAAGACACTTGATCCAGCAAAAGAGGAATATCCATCAACTCGCCCATTAAAACCCCTAGCTTACATCTACATCGCATGACACCACGCGTCATCTGGCCTGCAGCCCAAATCATCGCTTTAATACGAGCTTCCAGGGCGGGAATCAGATTTGAATAAACCACCGCATGTATTGACCGCATTGAATAAACGCATGTAATCCGGGGAGAGAGAGAGAAAGGGCAGCCGCAGAACCACAGCGGCGGAAGAACGAGCATCTTTCCTCAGAGAGAGAACGAGCTCAGAGCGCAACACTTATACAGAGACAAAAGTCAGATGGGCTTACCTGTCCTACGTATTGCCATCTTACCTGTCATCATGAGCCCGCGCACCTGTTGCATGCATCGACAAACTTACGCAGACTCATCGCGTCCGCCTGAGAGGAGCAATATTCTGCTCTAGATAGTTGGCTTAGAACACGAGAATCTCTTTCCGACGGGAAACAGAAAATTTGCTTTCTGACGAAATTAGATCTGATGAAATGGCGCGTAGCACGCTGGTATGAAGCATGCGTGACGTATTTTCGGGGCGGTGCTAAGCGCCACTGGCCAAAAAATTGGCGTGATGGAAATTGGCTTTTCAGGGCTGTGCTCGTTGTCTTTTGTTTTCCGGTTTGTATTTTCACTGCGATCTTAACTTACCTATTTATGAATGAACGGCTCGTTTTAAAATCATCCCGTTCTACTGACATTTGTTAAGCACAATGCTCATGATAACTTTCGTTTACTCTAAAATAAGTAAATTCACTTCACAAGCTAATTACTCCTCGACAGCGATGCCATAGAAATATAAAGAGCTACTGCAAAACCGGAAGTTCAAACACAATATTATAAGACGGCTGCACTTGTTTCTCCGGGGAACACGGTCTACAAGCGTTCCAGACACACCGACTGTTCCCATAGCGACGCTGTTCCCATAGCGACGCTGTTCCCATAGCGACACTGTTCCCATAGCGACGCTGTTCCCATAGCGACGCGGTCAGTGTTGACAGACCTCTGAAAGCTAACTAAATGCTTGTTGTGTTTTGCAACAATGACAACTTTAGGATGTTTCACTAAATGAATTTGTTTTTAGAAATTAACATTTCACACTTTTGTCGTACATTATATTATTTACATTTATACATCAGATGCGTTTATGAAAAGATAATCATTGAAGGAATAAAACGAGTACACGGTTTTTATAAACAGCATAATCATTGGCACTCATAAGCCAAACAACAACGCAGTTTATATATAATATTTCCTCGGATATCATCTTCCGAGTTTCACGCACCTGTTTTGATTTGATTCGTCCTTTTCTCTTTTGCACAAAGTCGTTTTCTCAGATCATCATTTTCGGACTCAATTCTCTGAATCTTATGCTGATATTCGCTGACAGTTTGTTCCACTGAATCCAGGATGTCACTGACAGTCACTCGAAAGATTTCATTTAAAGACGATTCAAGAAAAGCTTTTAAATCGCCAAACTTCGCCATTTCAACAAACACACGGAGCTGCTGCTGCAGTGACCGGAGAACCGCCGCGAGCGCCACCGAACTCACCGCTGCTCCCTCAGGCCTGGAGGAGAACTACACCCGAACTCACCGCCGTTGGATCCATAGGGTTGGATCGTACGTCAACGGCGCCGCCATATTTGTCCGGGCAACTTGCCGTAACTCTCATAAGTGGAGTGAAGAAAAGGTGCCTTACTTGACAGCTAGTTGGCCACCAAAGTCAAACTATTAATAGCTTTAGTTATGAAAAATTAGACATTATAAGCGATAATTTAATGTTCGCTTGATTCTTATGAAGTCTGGGCTTATATTATCATTTATATGAACTAATGTAAATGGAAAGTGAGTCATCAGTGCAGTGATCAGAGGACTGAACCCACTCATCTCTACAAACAGCAGGTGTTAGGATCGCTTGTCCTGTAATCGTGGCTCATTTATATATATATATTTCCCCATTTTAGCCAGTGGAGCCAGGACAACTCTAACCTCGAGGAAGGCTGAAGAAAGCCTGTCAGTGACGGTTCTCCGCATTTCCAGGAGATTGTGCCTGCCTATTAATACTATGCAACTTATGCTTTTATATTATTTTACTATTCACAACTCACTATTTTATTTACTATTTTTATTTTACTGACTATATTATTTTACAATTTATGCTTTATATACAATTTTATTCAGTTATTATATTTTATATCATACTCATAGTTAATATCCTACTCAATTGTACTTTAAGGCTAATAATAATAATAATAATAAAATGCAATAGAATTAAACTGCCATACTGTATATTGAACTATTACATCTGACCTTATATTACGCTTATATTTCATGCAATTTATACTGTACTGTAGTTGTACTATTTTTTTTCCCACTATATCACATAAATGTTCTATGGTTGTAACATGTTTTACTGGATTCATAAGGACTATCTTATAATTAGGGGTTTAAGCTGTGATATTAATGTTGCCCACTAGAGGAAGCCACAGCATAAAGAATCGTTTAAGCCCAATCCTTTTCTATAGGCTTCCATTTGAATGGAAATAAATGCATTTAGTTCATTTGTATAATTATGGTGTACTGACAGTAAGAAGCAGTGAAACTCTTATAGATAATTAAATGTACAGGGCTATGAAAACACGGACTGAGAAACTGCTTCTTTCCGAGTGCTGTGACCTCCATCACACACACACACACACACACACACACACACACACACACACACACACACACACACACACACACACACACACACACACACACACACACACACACACACACACACACACGTTGGTGCAACAGCATTATGAGGACTCTCCATAGGCGTAATGGTTTTTATACCGTAAAAACTATATATTCTATCCCCCTACACTGCCCCTATCCCTAAACCTACCCATCACAGGAGACATGCAGCATTTTTAATTTTTTAATAAAACATTGTTTTTTATGTTTTTTAAGCCATTTGATTTATGAGGACTTTTGAAATGTCCTCATAAACCACCCATAAGTTGTAATACCAGTGTAATACACATGTCATTATACAAATTTGTGTCCTCATAAATCACATAAACCAACTCACACACACACACACACACACACACACACACCTTCCAGCTAGTGACTTAATTGGACTTTATTTTGCTGTAATTGTTACTGTTTGTTGCTGTTATTGTTGTTTGTTTTAAGTTTTGTTTTTGTTTTGCTGAGATTCACTAGACAGAATTTCATTGTACTATTATACAATTAAGTCTAAAGTTGAACCTTTTAGACCCCAATAAAACACATTTTGAAATCTTCATTTAAAATGAAGAGACAATTTTATTTGTTTTTCACAATATTATAAAATTTCTATAAATACATTTATTGTTTAGGTATTAAAAATAAAACAAACACTTGTGTGTTAAACTGCAAGCATAAGGTTAGGAGGAAAACTATAAAAAGAATAAATGAAAAGAGCCTTAAGATAAATGCTTCAGATAAATAAGGTTTTGAGCTGCAAATTATCTTCACTTTCATTTGAAATTGCCCTGATGTGACGTGATTCAAGAGAAAATGCTAATATGACAGTGTTTAATGCAGAAAAAGCTATTTCCACAACAAAATATACATTATGGTAATTTCATGTACATTACATTATATTACATTACGGACGTCTCTGCAACGGAAAAACAAACCAAAACTATGCTTGACACGCGTGAGTTATCACAATTCCTAATTACAAATAATAATTTTCAAGCTCTAACTAGCAAGAATCTTAATAATTGGAGACAGAACCTTTTTGTACTCCACGCAGATCATAAACAATTGAAATCGGTTGAGAAATCTAAACGTGATTGTGCTTTTTGTCCAGAGAAGCCACAGCTCCGTGTTTATAGATCAGTTTCATCATCTCAGCATCCCAGACAGCTTAGAAGAACTCGATATTGCGACAGAAACTTTTAACTCTCTCTTTTCCAGCACTTTAGACACAGTTGCTCCGTTGCGCTTAGAATGGAAAATCGCCTAGAAAATCGCAACTTTACATTTTCCGTCGGTCTTAGTGCACGATGTAACTACAGAAGCAGGGACGGACTAGGGCTAAAAAACAGCCCTGGACTTTCTCCCAAATAGGCCCATCATCCAGCCATTCGCCCCTAGCCACTAGGATGTCCTGATACTATGCCACAATACTGTAACCTATATCAGACAAGGTATTCACAGCAAGTAATATCTCAAAAACAATGATGACAATTGGGGTTTTGTTTATTAATGAAGCCTCAGTCTTCAAATAAAAAACAACTAAATGTACAATGCCATTACGTCTGCATTGAAAATAAAATACAAATAATGAAATGTCACTGGCTACAGAAACCCAAGTTACACAAACTTGTAATTATAAAACATATAGTTACTATATACCAGGGGTCTCCAACCTTTTTGTGTGCGAGGGCTAAAGGGATCAAATAATCTAGAAGGGCTATACTCAAAAATATTTATTATACATATAACATGGTGGTGTTTTTTTTTTACCTTACCTTTACCTTTACTTTTAACTTTAACTTTTTTACTTTTCACCATCATATGCGAAATAATAAAGTATCTTGATATTCTGGTTCAACAATTCCTGAAAGATTTGTTATATATATATATATATTATTCTCTAAAAACCTATTGTAGCATAAACATTTAGTATAAATATTTAATGCAAAATAAATAAATAAACTGCCATAACTTCTAAACAAAAACATTACTGCATTACATTTAATAGCCTACATAGGCCTACATGACTATTAATATAACAGCATTTTTAATATGAATACAGGCACATTTCTGCCAAAAAAATTGTTTTACTAAGTTACAGTTAATTCATAAGTTGTGGAGTGAAATGTCTTCTAACTGGTTTGTTCTTGGAACAATGTTTCACCTGTTCTTTTGCGTCAAGATGTTGAGAATATCAGCGCTGTTTAATCTGGCTTTTAACTAGCTTAAATCACAGCCATCTGTGGGTTTATACTAGAGATAGAGAATTCTGCACAGAATTGAAATGCTTCTCAGTGGATCGCGCAACTCTGTGTAATAATGTTCGCGTGATCGAGATCAGTTCGCACAGCTGCTTCGGCCGCGATCGCAGTTTTTTTGGGCCGAGCTGATAATGCTCCGCGCTGGCATCCAACTTAAAGGTGCATTGCTGCCACCTACTACACTACTGGAGTGTGAAACAGATTAGTGTGAAACAGGTGATGACTGCGTGTGTGGCGGGTGGTGGGCCGGCCCGCCGGCCGTCCTGGAGTACCGGCCGTTCTGTGATACTCCAGATCACACAGATGGCCAGTCCGCCCCTGTAGAAGAGTCAAGTTTTAAATAGGAAAAATATCGAAACTCTTTGGTCATTTTTTTTTTAGAAATGCTAATGGTCTTGTCCACTTCAATGATGTATGCTAAGCTATGCTAAAAGTGGTACCGCCAGAACCGGAGATCGGCTGAATGGATTCAAAAACGGTAAAACTCAACAGTTTAACTCTGGGGGAGTTGTAAAATGAGCCTATTTCCAAAAAAAGTGGAGTATCCCTTTAAAGAAGATTAAAGAAAATAGTCCAATGCCGCGGTACAACGAGCACACTCACACACACACACACACACACACACACACACACACACACACACACACACACACACACACACACACTCAGGCCCTTAAAGGTTGTATCAGCGATTTCAGGCCCAAACATAAATGATCACATTCATCTAATCTTTCCTAACGATCCGCTAGCTGCCCGCCCCATGAGCAAGCTGTCAAAAACCCGCGTCTCTGTAGACAGCCTAGGCTCTGAGATCTGCACACAAAAATAAATGTGTACAACCACCACTCAAAACCAAAATAAACAGTGTTCCAACCAATCACCGACAGGGGCAGGTTTTGTTTGTTTTTGCGCTCGTGGACGGCGCCTGCACACGAAGCAGTGTTGCCAGACGTACGATAATTTTGACCTCTGTACGATGTACGATCAATAATGAAAGAAACCCATAATGTACGATAATTTCAGAATTTTGTGACACTTCAATCGGAGGTCATTGTAATCATAGTGCTTCTATACTCATTGATCTAGCTGTGGATCTACGTCATGATCCCGTGAGGAGAAATTGAGGGTGAGAGAGCACGGCAGAGAGGGAGAGAGCGAGAGACCTTGCGTGTGAGCCTCATGAAAGCTACACCCCCCGTCAATAATCCAGTAACCCCCCCCCCCCCGTCAACCGTTTGGCTCGTGTACGATAATTTTCTTCCAAAAACAATCATTTTGAGCTTCTGGTACGATACTTGGATGTTTCCAATCTGGCAACACTGACGCGAAGTCAGAGCTGAAGAAGAAGCCAGCGCGTCTATCAACGGATCAGATACAGTGAACATGGAAGAGGCAATCCCCAAGAAGAGAAGGAGGATTAGGGCGAGGGAAAACCGTCGTTATTTATTAAAGAAACGAATAATAATTGGGAAGGCTTTTGAACGATGGAGAGAGCTTAAAGATTTGAACATTTTTAAATCGGACGCTGAGGTTGCACTGTTTCTTCTGGACAGGTGAGTAGCTTCTAGTGCTGACTTTTTCAGATGTGAACTGTGTGTGAAAATATCCTTCATTTAAAAAATATGAGTGAAGCTCGACTAAACTTGGATAGCTCCAGCGAATATCAGATTGCATGATCTTTTTTTTTCATGATGCACGAAACGGGAGGGAGGGGCGAGCTAACTTGGTATGTTTGGGATCTCGCTTCAAACACAAACAGAAGTGACGTCACCCACAATTGGTGATACAACCTTTAAGAGAGCAGCCAGAAACATGGAGCGTAGCTGGAAGAAAACTAAACTAGAGGTATTTCGCATTTCATGGAAGGAGAGCTCGATCGCATAAAGAGAAGCCTTAAAGAAGCCTAGATCTGCTTATTTTTCAACACTATTAGAAGAAAATAAGGTATTTATTTGAAACAATGGCTAAATTACCGAGAAATAAATCTTCAACCCCAGGCGTTTCCAAGCAGCACAGCAGTAACGACTTTATGAACTTCTTCACTTACAAGATTGATAATATCAGGGAGAAAATTATAACTATGCAACCGTCTACTACAGTATCGCATCAGGGAGTGCACTGTAGTCTCCCTGAGGAAAAACTACTATAGGAGAGGAAGAATTTTCTAAACTCGTTAAATCATCTAAATCGACAACATGTATGTTAGACCCTATACCGACTAAGCTACTGAAAGAGATGCTTCCAGAGGTCATAGATCCTCTTCTTACTATCATTAATTCGTCTTTGTCTCTAGGATACGTACTAAAAACTTTTAAGCTGACTATGATTAAACCGCTTGTTAAAAAAACGCAACTTGATCCTGCAGAATTGGTCAATTACAGGCCGATCTCGAATCTGCCTTTTCTGTCAAAGATACTAGAAAAAGCAGTATCCTCACAACTGTGTTCCTTTCTAGAAAGAAATGATATCTGTGAGGATTTTCAGTCCGGATTCAGACCGTACCATAGCACTGAGACCGCTCTCATCAGAGTCACAAATGATTTGCTCTTATCATCCGATCGTGGTTGCATCTCGCTATTAGTGTTACTCGATCTTAGTGCTGCATTTGATACAGTTGACCACAACATTCTTTTAAATAGACTAGAATACTATGTTGGCATTAGTGGAGTTGCACTAGCATGGTTTAAATCATACTTATCTGACCGTTATCAGTTTGTAGCAGTAAATGAAGAGATGTCTTATCGATCACAAGTTCAGTATGGCGTACCACAAGGCTCAGTACTAGGACCGCTGCTGTTCACTCTGTAAATGCTATCCTCACACACACACACACACACACACACACACACACACACACACACACACACACACACACACACACACACACACACACACACACACACACACACTGTACCCCTGGATATCATTAGGAAGCATGGTGTAGCATATATAAGTGCTGCAAATATAAATAAATTAGTGGACCAGTATCAGAAGATCTTAGTTTGGCTCAGGGAGGAAATGGTAGAGTTCAATGATACACAAGAGTCATGGCTGCAGTGCAATTGTGAATTGTATTACATATAAGACAACAAGTATTTACAATATTTACACGTGCACATAGGAGGTATTCAGTTCAAAGTTATTAATGAGCATACAACAATTTCAGAATTCACTCAATCATAAAAAGATGCTTGAAGCTGCCGCGGTTCACAACACACAGCCACGAGACAGACAGAGTCCAAAGAGTCCAGGATGGAACAGTTCATAAGATCAGTACCAATATATAGATGTATAAAGTGTCCAAAGGTGTGTGAAAATGTCTCTGAGGGTGTGTGCGCAGGTGTAGCAAAGTTAGCAGCTGCAGCACCTCCTACCACACCGGTAGATGCATGCACTCCAATGCATCAGGGTTGGGCCTAGTGTCTCGCCATCAATGCACAGAACCTGGCCAGTTTCCACATCATTAAGTCACTCAACAGCAGTCATTTGCAACGGTAGAGGCAATCTGCAGCAGCTCAACACACAGCTCGCGCACACACATACCAAAACAACAGCGCGCGGCCGTATTTAAAGGAAATGACGCAACACTCCATCTCAAGTCTCGCGATACTTCACGAAGTCTCGCGACAACGCGAACACAAAAAGAGAGCCGCGAATAAGGAGAATATAAGGAGAATAAGGCAAAAACCATCTGGGTTACAATGGCATTAGTTTTCACTGTTATGCTGATGATACTGAGCTCTATATTTCTTCATGCCCTGACGAAACTTACCAATTCACAAAATTAACGGAATGCATAGCTGATATAAAAAGTTATTGGACCAAAAACACTTGATGGCTGCTCTGTCAAGTCCTCGTCGTCGGTTAGGAACCTGGGTGGGTGTGTGTGTGTGTGTGTGTGTGTGTGTGTGTGTGTGTGTGTGTGTGTGTGTGTGTGTGTGTGTGTGTGTGTGCTCTTTGATACTAATCTTTCATTTGGAAGCCACATTTATAGTATCTGTAAAACCGCATTCTTCCATCTTAAAAATATATCGAAATTACGTCATATGCTCTCAATGACGAATGCGGAACAGTTAGTTCATGTGTTCATGACCTCAAGGCTAGATTACTGTAATGCTCTACTGGGTGGTTGCCCTGCATGCTTAATAAACAAACTCCAGCTGGTCCAAAACGCAGCAGCTCGAGTTCTTACCAGAACCAGGAAGTATGACCATATTAGCCCGGTTCTGTCAACACTGCATTGGCTCCCTATTAAACATCGTATAAATGTTAAAATATTGCTGATTACTTACAAAGCACTAAATGGTCTAGCTCCGCAGTACTTGAGCGAGCTCTTAACGCATTATAGTCCTTCACGTCTATTGCGATCTCAAAACTCCGGCCAGTTGATAATACCTAGAATATCTAAATCGACTGCAGGCGGGAGATCCTTTTCCTATTTAGCACCAAAACTCTGGAACAGTCTTCCTACCATTGTCCGGGAAGCAGACACACTCTGCGGCCGGATCGCATTAAGGGTTTTCTGTCTTCTGTTAGAGCGGTGTCGTGTTAGCGGTCCCTAAGTTAATAACTAATAATCTTTACAGTGGAAGTGAATCAATCAAAACTAACTTCATCTGGACAATAACTTTATTCTAGATCTGCTGTAAAGCCAAAACAATCTCTGTTACTGTAATCTCCTGTTATCACTGTAAAGCTGCTGTGAAACAATCTATAATGTTAAAAGCTCTAAATAAATGAAGGTGACTTGACTTGACTTTTTAACTAACTTTCTAACTTTAGTGAATATAGTGTTTAAAGTGTTGTTGTTTAAACACAGTCTGGCCTTCACAGATGATCAGATATGAAGATTAAACTGTGTAATAATAACTCAGTTTATGTCACTGGAAGAAACATGATAATCTGGCATTTTCATATGTTCTTGATCTACCGCACAGGAAGTGTGAGGTGATGTGAGGAGCAGCAGGAAGTGATGCGCTGATCTCTCTCTATCAGGGTCAGTTCGTGTTTCATCCGTCTGTCAGGGTTAGAGTGCTTCTGTTCAACATGATGATTATAGTAATTCTGAACTGCAAGAAAACAGTTTACTGTTCTCCGTTTAACAGTGTCTGTCTTAATCTCACTCTTAACACACACACACACACACACACACACACACACACACACACACACACACACACACACACACACACACACACACACACACACACACACACACACACACACTCTCTCTCTTCTCTCTCTCTCTCTCTCTCTTCTCTCTCTCTCTCTCTCTCTCTCTCTTCTCTCTCTCTCTCTTCTCTCTCTCTCTCTATCTTCTCTCTCTCTCTTTCTCTTCTCTCTCTCTCTCTCTCTCTCTCTCTCTCTCTCTCTCTCTCTCTCTCTCTGTCAGTGGAAGTTGTTTGTGGTCAGGAAGTGTAAATGTGTCTCAGTGCTTCTTGAGCAAAACTCATAGCAGAGCACATCCGCCCTGTGCGTCTTGTAGAAGAGTTCAGAGGGCTTTACTGAAGGACACGGCTAAGGTGAGCTTCATTCTCTACACTTCTCTTAAACCATCATCACTTTAGATATTATAAATCATCTCATTGATCGTGTGCTGCTTGTGAGGGCAATGCGAACATGACATGCGGCTTATGGGGGATTTCATGAATGACATGTAAAAGTGAATTCATTGCTCATTTCTGTGGCTGGTTTTGACAGACTATTTTCAATACTGCAAACACTCACTCTGGTCCTGTCGTTTGGACAAAAATAATGAGAAATTCATTATAAGGAAATAAACCTGTCCTACGTCTTGCACGACTTCACAGATGTTCATTGCAATGTGCCGTTTATATTTTCTTTTGTGTAAATGCTGAACTCAAGCAGCTGGTCTGCAGACCTTCCACTAAAATAGCAGAAATGAGAGATTCAGCGTTCTCACACACACGGCTGTGAGTTGTGGTGGTTTTGTGGTGTCAGAGCGGCATGGATATGACGGCTAATGAAATGTTTTTATCTCTACGGATGCACCTTAGACTGAAATGAGCGTTTTCATACTCTAAATGTTTGATCACATGTTGTATGGAATGAATGCTCATGATGATATAGATGTCATTTGTTTTTTTAAATCTCTTTCAGTCTCTTGGATCTTGTTGGTTGAAAATTTTGTTCTGCGTGGGAGGAAACAGTGTTTCTAAACGTCGATCTCAAAATGGACGCCCTGCTCATCACTGAGGACAAAGACTGAACACAAGCCCTTCCTAAACTCCTCATCATGACCATCTAAATGAGAAGACTATGGAGAATATAGTAGACTTAGACTATCAGGAATCTGAGCCTTACCTGGAGGCCCAGCAGTACATCGAGAGAATGAAGCAGGAGGACGAGGGCGTCTCTATGAAGAGCGTGGGTCTGGATGTGTCCGATCACGGGCTCGTGGGTCTGGATGTGTCCGATCACGGGCTCGTGGGTCTGGATGAGTCCGATCACGGGCTCGTGGGTCTGGATGTGTCCGATCACAGGCTCGTGGGTCTGGATGTGTCCGATCACAGGCTCGTGGGTCTGGATGTGTCCGATCACAGGCTCGTTGGTCAAGATGTGTCCGATCACAGGATCGTGGGTCTGGATGTGTCCGATCTCTCTCCGACCGTGTTCCCGGTCTCTCCTCTCTCTCATGCCACTGTGCAGTGGGACGCTCCTGAAACTCCCGAGACTCCCGCAGAACCCCCGTCTCCTGGATCCCACCCTGAACTGGACTACGCTGACGGACCGGCGTTTGACTGGACCTTGAATCTGCCGTCCGCAGACCTCAATTATATCCCGAATCAGGACGGCGTGTTTGATTGGCCGGCTGAAGCCGAATCAGAAGAGGACGTCAGACTTGCTTCTTCCCAGGTGTGTGTGCCGAGCAGCGGAAGGGCCTTGTGGTTTCTCTGGTAGACATGTTCTTGTGTCCGTAACCAGGGACCTGCTTTCTTTATATTTGTGTGCACTTTAGAATGTGGTTTAATGTATTCGTACCTTAGAGGAACAGCTTTTGAAACGATTCATTTTTTAGTTCACCATTTAAGCCTAGAAAAACTTAAAGTAGAGTTTGTTTGAATGAGTTGGTTTAGATTTGACCAAAAGATGCTGAATGCTTGGGTGAAGTGAATCTGTTCTGATGTTTTCCCCCGACAGGCATGTGATGCACAGAAATCAGATTCACAAACACAGATGGAAGCTTCACATGAGGAGTCCTCCACATCTTCTGCACATATCACAGGTAACGTCTCAATGCTTAAAGCTGATGTGATTTAGATAATAGAAGTGCTTTAAATCATATTGTACAATGGGTGAGGTTGTATTTGTGTGACAGTTGTGAAATGGCCATGTGTTCGTCAGCTGTGAATGTTGAGCTGTTTGCTAACTCAGTCGATTTGGCTTCCTCTTCAAGTGTCTCGTTGCATAACCTTTAAAATGTGGTCACATGCACACCAGTTTGCCATCAGCCTTTACATTCCTAGAGGTTTGGACTGGGTGTTGTTCTGGAGGGCCTTTTGTGTGTTTTTAGAAAAAGAAGCCACAATACTCTGAGAACACTGAAGTGTTCTTCTGAAATCTGTCATGGAAGTATTTATCTGTGCCTTTTCCATCAGATTCCAGACCAGATGTGACTGAAGAGCATTTTGATCTTTCTGATGGTGCTCAGATCCTTATGGACACAAAAGACTCAGAGATTGGACCAGTTCAAGAGAGCTCACAGTCGCAAGAACAGGAGGAACCCGGCATGTTAGTCCTTCCCAGAATCCTGTTCACCCATGAGGAAAGCACAGATTCAGGCAGTGAAGAGCAAACCGGAGAGTGGACTGAGACCGAAGCCAACAGAGAATCAGCAGATGCAAGAACCGGTACTCAGGATCCGATTGAAGAACCTGAGGTTGTGGAGAAGGAAGAGTCCAGTCCTCCAGCGGTCCGGTCGGATCAGTCACAGAAAACCATCACTGATCCACCCGGGCCGCTGTCGGACCTCACCAACGGCTCGGTGGACCTCGAGGAATCAACACTGACACAAGAGCCAGACAAGATGAGCACATCCGTTACAGCGACAGAGATGAGCCAGAGTAATGACATTCATGGCTTAGACCGAGCGAAATATAGAGAACAGCTGGTAAACTCAGAGCAAAAGGTTGAGCCTGAAAACGGGCTTCCAGCAGAAGCACAAGAGTCTGAGCCGAGAGAGCCAGCGGAGCGGGTCCGGTGTTCAGGTGAGCAGAAACCCTGCCAGCAGACGCCAGGATCAGAGTCCAGTGACCGGACACAGGCGGCGGAAGAGGATATGACATCAGAGCAGCGCATGACATCAGAGGAGGATATGACATCAGAGCCGCGTATGACATCAGAGGAGGATCCGGATACTAACCCTGTGGGTCGCTGCATGAACGGCAGTGCCGAGGCGGGGAGCCGGGCCGAGGCTCAACGCTTGGCTGAGCGGCTCTACAGACTGGACGGGTTTCAGCGCACAGATGTGGTCAGGCATCTGGACAAAGAGTAAGTCTTTACCTGGCATTGATGAAGTGTATGAAACTATTTGTGTTTCGACCTAATCTTCTCATTTGCCTGTTCTTTTGATAGCAACGAGTTCAGTCGTGCTGTTGGGGAAGAGTACCTCAAGTTCTTCGACTTTACCAACCAGACTCTGGAGCAAGGCCTGCGGTAGGCTTCTCATTCCCAATAAATCTGACCAGTGAGGACATGCATCTCCGTCAAGAGTTCGCTCAAGTGTTTTTGGGCTCTTCCTGATTCTTAGGTCGTTTCTGAAGGTGGTTGTTCTGACGGGTGAGACTCAGGAGCGCGAGAGAGTCCTGCAGCGCTTCTCCTCTCGTTTCCAGCACTGTAATCCTGAGGGATTCTCCTCGGGGGGATCCGTGCTCACGCTCACCTGTGCCGTAATGCTGCTCAACTCAGACCTGCACGGACAGGTGAGTCACGTCTCCTTCATTTATAGCGCTCTCTACAATACAGACTGTTTCACAGCAGCTTTACAGTGATAACAGGAAAATAATGCAACAAAGATTGTTTTGGCTGTACAGCAGCTCTAGAAGAAAGTCATTGTCCAGCTTAAATACGTTTTTAATTTATTTATTTCCAGTTGTAAAAATCATTAGTTATTAACTTATGGGCCGCTTACACGACACCATTTTCAACTGAAAACAGAAAACTTTTAATGCATTCTGGCCGTTTGAGAATGCGAACTTAAATAGGTTTCAAAGTGCAAGTTTTTGAAAACGAGTTTTGAAATCGATACTGTTATCATCTCCGTGTAAACTTCAAAAACGTGAATCTGTGGAAACAGTGACGGTGCACATGTGTATTACGTGTTTAGTCTCTAGGCAGACGCGTGTGAATGTGTATGTGCACGGGCGCATAGTCTTTCTTTACTAAGTGATATCGCTGATCCGTCTGAACGGGAATCATTTTGATAATGTTTTCTTCTGTACAGAGGTGTTACTTACATTGTAAAAGGGTTCGTTTAGACCCCAAACGTTTGAACGAGGAGTGCATTTGTGATGTCACTTGATCTTTGTAAGAGTAATCCTTTACTTGTGTCGTCAGAATGTCGGGAAGTCCATGTCCATGGCTGAATTTGTGTCAAATCTGGACGGCATGAATGGAGGCGAGAATTTCAGCAAGGACTGTCTGAAGGTATGTTTGCCGAATCCTCACGTGTTGCATTATAAGCTTCACTGCTGTGGTGTTCAGTAGTGATTCGGTTTCTTCTGTCTCTTTCAGAGTCTCTACAGCTCCATCAAGAGCGATCCGCTTCAGTGGGCCGTGTGAGTAAACCAACCAGCAGTGCTGATCTGACTTCTGATCCGCTGCTTTATCTGCTTTATCTCTGTTCCCAGAGAGGACGAAGTTCTGGCTAAATCCCTGATGCTCGAGCAGGACCTGGAGCAGGACGGGCACCTGCGATCGAAGAGTAACCCCTTCCAGGATCTCCCTCACGATAGGAAGGCCACGGTGTTCCAGAAAGGCTTTTTAAAGCGTAAAGCACATGCAGACATCGATGGCAAACGCAGTGAGTCACAGTGTGGATAAAGACAAGTCTCATGTACAGTTATCATCTAAGCTACATATATGCAGTAGTCGGTCTTAAAGAGGCCACGTTCACCAGACAGCGTTCAGACGCATTTCTTTCCATTTTGACATTGTTGGGGACATTTACTTACTGTGACTTCTCAGGTAATAATAATAATAATAATAATTCATTACATTTATATAGCGCTTTTCTCAGCACTCAAAGCGCTTCACATGGAAGGGGGAATCTCCTCAACCACCACCAGTGTGCAGCTCCACCTGGATGATGCGACGGCAGCCATAGTGCGCCAGAACGCCCACCACACACCAGCTTAGTGGTGGAGAGGAGACAGAGTGATGAAGCCAATTGGTATATATACATGGGGATGATTAGGAGGCCATGATGGACAGAGGCCACTGGGCAAATTTGGCCAGGAGTAGGTTACACCCCTACTCTTTCGAAAGACATCCTGGGATTTTTTGTGACCACAGAGAGTCAGGGCCTCGGTTTAACGTCTCATCCGAAGGACGGTGCTCTTTGACAGTATAGTGTCCCCGTCACTACACTGGGGCGTTAGGACCCACACAGACCACAGGGTGAGCGCCCCCTGCTGGCCTCACTAACACCTCTTCCAGCAGCAACCTGGTTTTCTCAGGAGGTCTCCCATCCAGGTACTGACCAGGCTCAGCCCTGCTTAGCTTCAGTGGGCGACCAGTCTTGGGCTACAGGGTGATATGGCTGCTGGCCATGTCAGGTAATGTCAATGGTATGAGCCATTTCAGATGCGGCCACAATTACAACAACAGTGGTTGCATATGAGTGTATTTTAATTGTTTGATCATTATTATAGCTAGGGACAATTCAGTAATCACTGGATATTGGATATATGTCCCTAGTGTCTAGAGCTGCCCTCGACTAAATATTTTTCTAGTTGACTAGTAGTCGTCCATTTAAGCGATTATTCAACTAATCACACGTTTATATTAATAAGCCATAAATCATAATATTTAGCTTTTAATTGCCTATATAATACATAGCCTAATCAGCGCGGAAACACAGTCTTAAAGCTTGCCACAGCGCACCGGCAAACTTAATGATTATGAATGAGAGACTGTCAAAACATTTGAATAATTTGTTGATAATGTTTTCTGTGTGTTCGGCTGCAGAGATTAAGTTGACGATGCTGACTCGTCATCTCCGCATTAGGGACGCGCCTTTATGCAGGTTTCATACGGATTACATCATCTGAGAATATTTATTTTCCATTTGAATTGGTTCATTTAAAAGTAGACATATAAAGCTTTCTATAGATACAGTATATTTCTCGTGTCTGTGAGGCAAGTATACACTGAGTTTCGGGTCACTAAAACCGGGACAGCAGAAAACGCATCCTGTTTTCTTTATTTTACAAAGGCACAGCGTTTTGTTGTTATTGTGAGTTTACAGAAATAAAAGTAGACCCTTTACAGTTTGCATTACTCTTATATGTATGACCAAAATTTTAACACAAACACAGATTGGCACCTAATAATAGCGCACACTTATCTAGGTTAACATTAGAGAGTGGACTTGTAAAGTTGCTGCAACTTACACGTTTCAAGTGCTAAGCCATATTTGAGGTTATTGCCGATAACGATCTGTCCGTCACAGCCTGTGCGATTTCGCCCCTTCCTGTGGAGTTTGTTTCTGTGACTAACCAACCAATAACATTTTGGTCGACCAAACCTCTTCTAGTCGACTATTGGAGGCCAGTCCTACTAAATGTCCCCCTTGATCGCTTTGCTTCGGTAGCTTAACTGATCGATATTCAACAAATACAAAGAATAATTAACTATATCCTTTTATTCCACAAAACTATCAGTCCTTGAAAAGCATTACTGCTCTGAAGCCAGACAGAAATGATGTTGTTTGATAGTATGAACTTATAGTGGCGGCGGATGTATTTAGAAACACAGTTTCACCATGTTCACGAGCGCTGACAGTCAGTCTAGAAGTCCAACAATTCATCACCACCGCTGGAAACGCTAGACAACAACTCAAACTAACTCGTCATTTTTTGTCTAGTCAGTGAGGTGCCCATCTTGACCACCCTACAGCACATTCAACACACTGATCACTATCTGAACTGCTTTGCAGCTCCGTGGGGGAAGCGCAGCTGGAAGACGTTCTACGCCATGCTGAAGGGAATGGTGCTGTACCTGCAGAAGGTAATCGCCAGAGACCGAGGAGGGCAGCTGTGGGGAATATGTCAATACAGACACATGACACACGTCGTCATGTTTTGCAGTGCTTTAGTGGCATGTCTGCTTTTTATACAACCTTGCCAAAGCATCAATACTAGTAGCAGTGAAAGCTAGATTGCTGATCAGTGTGTGTGTGTGTGTGTGTGTGTCCAGGATGATTACGGGAAGGACTGCCAGAGCTCGGAGGAGGTGGTCAGTGTTCATCACGCTCTGGCCGAGCGAGCCCTGAACTACACCAAACGCCCGCACGTGTTTCGCCTGCAGACGGCCGACTGGAGAGTCTTCCTCTTCGAGGCTGCGTGAGTGTGTGTGTGTTCGAGGCTGCGTGAGTGTGTGTGTGTGTGTGTGTGTGTTCGAGGCTGCGTGAGTGTGTGTGTTCGAGGCTGCGTGAGTGTGTGTGTGTTCGAGGCTGCGTGAGTGTGTGTTCGAGGCTGCGTGAGTGTGTGTGTGTTCGAGGCTGCGTGAGTGTGTGTGTGTTCGAGGCTGCGTGAGTGTGTGTTCGAGGCGGCGTGAGTGTGTGTGTGTTCGAGGCTGCGTGAGTGTGTGTGTGTTCGAGGCTGCGTGAGTGTGTGTGTTCGAGGCTGCGTGATGTTGTGTGTGTTCGAGGCTGCGTGAGTGTGTGTGTTCAAGGCTGCGTGAGTGTGTGTGTGTGTTCGAGGCTGCGTGAGTGTGTGTGTGTTCGAGGCTGCGTGAGTGTGTGTGTGTTCGAGGCTGCGTGAGTGTGTGTGTGTTCGAGGCTGCGTGAGTGTGTGTGTGTTCGAGGCTGCGTGAGTGTGTGTGTTCGAGGCTGCGTGAGTGTGTGTGTTCGAGGCTGCGTGAGTGTGTGTGTTCGAGGCTGCGTGAGTGTGTGTGTTCGAGGCTGCGTGAGTGTGTGTGTTCGAGGCTGCGTGATGTTGTGTGTGTTCGAGGCTGCGTGAGTGTGTGTGTGTTCGAGGCTGCGTGAGTGTGTGTGTGTTCGAGGCTGCGTGAGTGTGTGTGTGTTCGAGGCTGCGTGAGTGTGTGTGTGTTCGAGGCTGCGTGAGTGTGTGTGTTCGAGGCTGCGTGCGTGAGTGAGTGTGTGTGTTCGAGGCTGCGTGAGTGTGTGTGTGTGTGTTCGAGGCTGCGTGAGTGTTTGTGTGTTCGAGGCTGCGTGTGTGTGTGTGTGTTCGAGGCTGCGTGAGTGTGTGTGTTCGAGGCTGCGTGACTGTGTGTGTTCGAGGCTGCGTGAGTGTGTGTGTTCGAGGCTGCGTGAGTGTGTGTGTGTTCGAGGCTGCGTGAGTGTGTGTGTGTTCGAGGCTGCGTGAGTGTGTGTGTTCGAGGCTGCGTGAGTGTGTGTGTTCGAGGCTGCGTGAGTGTGTGTGTGTGTTCGAGGCTGCGTGAGTTGTGTGTTCGAGGCTGCGTGAGTGTGTGTGTTCGAGGCTGCGTGAGTGTGTGTGTTCGAGGCTGCGTGAGTGTGTGTGTTCGAGGCTGCGTGAGTGTGTGTGCTCGAGGCTGCGTGAGTGTGTGTGTGTGTGTTTGAGGCTGCGTGAGTGTGTGTGTTCGAGGCTGCGTGAGTGTGTGTGTTCGAGGCTGCGTGAGTGTGTGTGTTCGAGGCTGCGTGAGTGTGTGTGTTCGAGGCTGCGTGAGTGTGTGTGTGTGTGTTCGAGGCTGCGTGAGTGTGTGTGTTCGAGGCTGCGTGAGTGTGTGTGTTCGAGGCTGCGTGAGTGTGTGTGTTCGAGGCTGCGTGAGTGTGTGTGTTCGAGGCTGCGTGAGTGTGTGTGTGTGTGTTCGAGGCTGCGTGAGTGTGTGTGTGTGTTCGAGGCTGCGTGAGTGTGTGTGTTCGAGGCTGCGTGAGTGTGTGTGTTCAAGGCTGCGTGAGTGTGTGTGTGTGTTCGAGGCTGCGTGAGTGTGTGTGTTCGAGGCTGCGTGAGTGTGTGTGTGTTCGAGGCTGCGTGAGTGTGTGTGTGTTCGAGGCTGCGTGAGTGTGTGTGTGTTCGAGGCTGCGTGAGTGTGTGTGTTCGAGGCTGCATGAGTGTGTGTGTGTTCGAGGCTGCGTGAGTGTGTGTGTTCGAGGCTGCGTGAGTGTGTGTGTTCGAGGCTGCGTGAGTGTGTGTGTTCGAGGCTGCGTGAGTGTGTGTGTTCGAGGCTGCGTGAGTGTGTGTGTTCGAGGCTGCGTGAGTGTGTGTGTTCGAGGCTGCGTGAGTGTGTGTGTTCGAGGCTGCGTGAGTGTGTGTGTTCGAGGCTGCATGAGTGTGTGTGTTCGAGGCTGCGTGAGTGTGTGTGTGTTCGAGGCTGCGTGAGTGTGTGTGTGTTCGAGGCTGCGTGAGTGTGTGTGTTCGAGGCTGCGTGAGTGTGTGTGTTCGAGGCTGCGTGAGTGTGTGTGTGTGTTCGAGGCTGCGTGAGTTGTGTGTTCGAGGCTGCGTGAGTGTGTGTGTTCGAGGCTGCGTGAGTGTGTGTGTTCGAGGCTGCGTGAGTGTGTGTGTTCGAGGCTGCGTGAGTGTGTGTGCTCGAGGCTGCGTGAGTGTGTGTGTGTGTGTTTGAGGCTGCGTGAGTGTGTGTGTTCGAGGCTGCGTGAGTGTGTGTGTTCGAGGCTGCGTGAGTGTGTGTGTTCGAGGCTGCGTGAGTGTGTGTGTTCGAGGCTGCGTGAGTGTGTGTGTGTGTGTTCGAGGCTGCGTGAGTGTGTTCGAAGCTGCGTGAGTGTGTGTGTTCGAGGCTGCGTGAGTGTGTGTGTTCGAGGCTGCGTGAGTGTGTGTGTTCGAGGCTGCGTGAGTGTGTGTGTTCGAGGCTGCGTGAGTGTGTGTGTTCGAGGCTGCGTGAGTGTGTGTGTGTGTTCGAGGCTGCGTGAGTGTGTGTGTGTGTTCGAGGCTGCGTGAGTGTGTGTGTTCGAGGCTGCGTGAGTGTGTGTGTTCAAGGCTGCGTGAGTGTGTGTGTGTGTTCGAGGCTGCGTGAGTGTGTGTGTTCGAGGCTGCGTGAGTGTGTGTGTGTTCGAGGCTGCGTGAGTGTGTGTGTGTTCGAGGCTGCGTGAGTGTGTGTGTGTTCGAGGCTGCGTGAGTGTGTGTGTTCGAGGCTGCATGAGTGTGTGTGTGTTCGAGGCTGCGTGAGTGTGTGTGTTCGAGGCTGCGTGAGTGTGTGTGTTCGAGGCTGCGTGAGTGTGTGTGTTCGAGGCTGCGTGAGTGTGTGTGTTCGAGGCTGCGTGAGTGTGTGTGTTCGAGGCTGCGTGAGTGTGTGTGTTCGAGGCTGCGTGAGTGTGTGTGTTCGAGGCTGCGTGAGTGTGTGTGTTCGAGGCTGCATGAGTGTGTGTGTGTGTTCGAGGCTGCGTGTGAGTGTGTGTGTTCGAGGCTGCGTGAGTGTGTGTTCGAGCCTGCGTGAGTGTGTGTTCGAGCCTGCGTGAGTGTGTGTGTTCGAGCCTGCGTGAGTGTGTGTGTTCGAGCCTGCGTGAGTGTGTGTGTGTTCGAGGCTGCGTGAGTGTGTGTGTTCGAGGCTGCGTGAGTGTGTGTGTTCGAGGCTGCGTGAGTGTGTGTGTGTGTTCGAGGCTGCGTGAGTGTGTGTGTTCGAGGCTGCGTGAGTGTGTGTGTTCGAGGCTGCGTGAGTGTGTGTGTTCGAGGCTGCGTGAGTGTGTGTGTTCGAGGCTGCGTGAGTGTGTGTGTGTTCGAGGCTGCGTGAGTGTGTGTGTGTGTTCGAGGCTGCGTGAGTGTATGTGTTCGAGGCTGCGTGAGTGTGTGTGTGTGTTCGAGGCTGCGTGAGTGTGTGTGTGTGTTCGAGGCTGCGTGAGTGTGTGTGTTCGAGGCTGCGTGAGTGTGTGTGTTCGAGGCTGCGTGAGTGTGTGTGTGTTCGAGGCTGCGTGAGTGTGTGTGTGTGTTCGAGGCTGCGTGAGTGTGTGTGTTCGAGGCTGCGTGAGTGTGTGTGTTCGAGGCTGCGTGAGTGTGTGTGTTCGAGGCTGCGTGAGTGTGTGTGTTCGAGGCTGCGTGAGTGTGTGTGTTCGAGGCTGCGTGAGTGTGTGTGTGTTCGAGGCTGCGTGAGTGTGTGTGTTCGAGGCTGCATGAGTGTGTGTGTGTGTTCGAGGCTGCATGAGTGTGTGTGTGTTCGAGGCTGCATGAGTGTGTGTGTGTTCGAGGCTGCATGAGTGTGTGTGTGTTCGAGGCTGCGTGAGTGTGTGTGTGTTCGAGGCTGCATGAGTGTGTGTGTGTTCGAGGCTGCGTGAGTGTGTGTGTTCGAGGCTGCGTGAGTGTGTGTGTTCGAGGCTGCATGAGTGTGTGTGTGTTCGAGGCTGCGTGAGTGTGTGTGTTCGAGGCTGCATGAGTGTGTGTGTGTTCGAGGCTGCGTGTGAGTGTGTGTGTTCGAGGCTGCGTGAGTGTGTGTTCGAGCCTGCGTGAGTGTGTGTGTTCGAGCCTGCGTGAGTGTGTGTGTTCGAGCCTGCGTGAGTGTGTGTGTGTTCGAGGCTGCATGAGTGTGTGTGTGTGTTCGAGGCTGCGTGAGTGTGTGTGTGTTCGAGGCTGCATGAGTGTGTGTGTGTTCGAGGCTGCGTGAGTGTGTGTGTTCGAGGCTGCGTGAGTGTGTGTGTGTTCGAGGCTGCGTGAGTGTGTGTGTTCGAGGCTGCGTGAGTGTGTGTGTGTTCGAGGCTGCGTGAGTGTGTGTGTTCGAGGCTGCATGAGTGTGTGTGTGTTCGAGGCTGCGTGAGTGTGTGTGTGTTCGAGGCTGCGTGAGTGTTTGTGTTAGAGGCTGCGTGAGTGTGTGTGTGTTCGAGGCTGCGTGAGTGTGTGTGTGTTCGAGGCTGCGTGAGTGTGTGTGTTCGAGGCTGCGTGAGTGTGTGTGTTCGAGGCTGCGTGAGTGTGTGTGTGTGTTCGAGGCTGCGTGAGTGTGTGTGTGTGTTCGAGGCTGCGTGAGTGTGTGTGTTCGAGGCTGCGTGAGTGTGTGTGTTCAAGGCTGCGTGAGTGTGTGTGTGTGTTCGAGGCTGCGTGAGTGTGTGTGTTCGAGGCTGCGTGAGTGTGTGTGTGTTCGAGGCTGCGTGAGTGTGTGTGTGTTCGAGGCTGCGTGAGTGTGTGTGTGTTCGAGGCTGCGTGAGTGTGTGTGTTCGAGGCTGCATGAGTGTGTGTGTGTTCGAGGCTGCGTGAGTGTGTGTGTTCGAGGCTGCGTGAGTGTGTGTGTTCGAGGCTGCGTGAGTGTGTGTGTTCGAGGCTGCGTGAGTGTGTGTGTTCGAGGCTGCGTGAGTGTGTGTGTTCGAGGCTGCGTGAGTGTGTGTGTTCGAGGCTGCGTGAGTGTGTGTGTTCGAGGCTGCGTGAGTGTGTGTGTTCGAGGCTGCATGAGTGTGTGTGTGTGTTCGAGGCTGCGTGTGAGTGTGTGTGTTCGAGGCTGCGTGAGTGTGTGTTCGAGCCTGCGTGAGTGTGTGTTCGAGCCTGCGTGAGTGTGTGTGTTCGAGCCTGCGTGAGTGTGTGTGTTCGAGCCTGCGTGAGTGTGTGTGTGTTCGAGGCTGCGTGAGTGTGTGTGTTCGAGGCTGCGTGAGTGTGTGTGTTCGAGGCTGCGTGAGTGTGTGTGTGTGTTCGAGGCTGCGTGAGTGTGTGTGTTCGAGGCTGCGTGAGTGTGTGTGTTCGAGGCTGCGTGAGTGTGTGTGTTCGAGGCTGCGTGAGTGTGTGTGTTCGAGGCTGCGTGAGTGTGTGTGTGTTCGAGGCTGCGTGAGTGTGTGTGTGTGTTCGAGGCTGCGTGAGTGTATGTGTTCGAGGCTGCGTGAGTGTGTGTGTGTGTTCGAGGCTGCGTGAGTGTGTGTGTGTGTTCGAGGCTGCGTGAGTGTGTGTGTTCGAGGCTGCGTGAGTGTGTGTGTTCGAGGCTGCGTGAGTGTGTGTGTGTTCGAGGCTGCGTGAGTGTGTGTGTGTGTTCGAGGCTGCGTGAGTGTGTGTGTTCGAGGCTGCGTGAGTGTGTGTGTTCGAGGCTGCGTGAGTGTGTGTGTTCGAGGCTGCGTGAGTGTGTGTGTTCGAGGCTGCGTGAGTGTGTGTGTTCGAGGCTGCGTGAGTGTGTGTGTGTTCGAGGCTGCGTGAGTGTGTGTGTTCGAGGCTGCATGAGTGTGTGTGTGTGTTCGAGGCTGCATGAGTGTGTGTGTGTTCGAGGCTGCATGAGTGTGTGTGTGTTCGAGGCTGCATGAGTGTGTGTGTGTTCGAGGCTGCGTGAGTGTGTGTGTGTTCGAGGCTGCATGAGTGTGTGTGTGTTCGAGGCTGCGTGAGTGTGTGTGTTCGAGGCTGCGTGAGTGTGTGTGTTCGAGGCTGCATGAGTGTGTGTGTGTTCGAGGCTGCGTGAGTGTGTGTGTTCGAGGCTGCATGAGTGTGTGTGTGTTCGAGGCTGCGTGTGAGTGTGTGTGTTCGAGGCTGCGTGAGTGTGTGTTCGAGCCTGCGTGAGTGTGTGTGTTCGAGCCTGCGTGAGTGTGTGTGTTCGAGCCTGCGTGAGTGTGTGTGTGTTCGAGGCTGCATGAGTGTGTGTGTGTGTTCGAGGCTGCGTGAGTGTGTGTGTGTTCGAGGCTGCATGAGTGTGTGTGTGTTCGAGGCTGCGTGAGTGTGTGTGTTCGAGGCTGCGTGAGTGTGTGTGTGTTCGAGGCTGCGTGAGTGTGTGTGTTCGAGGCTGCGTGAGTGTGTGTGTGTTCGAGGCTGCGTGAGTGTGTGTGTTCGAGGCTGCATGAGTGTGTGTGTGTTCGAGGCTGCGTGAGTGTGTGTGTGTTCGAGGCTGCGTGAGTGTTTGTGTTAGAGGCTGCGTGAGTGTGTGTGTGTTCGAGGCTGCGTGAGTGTGTGTGTGTTCGAGGCTGCGTGAGTGTGTGTGTTATGTGTGTGTTCGAGGCTGCGTGAGTGTGTGTGTGTTCGAGGCTGCGTGAGTGTGTGTGTGTTCGAGGCTGCGTGAGTGTGTGTTCGAGGCTGCGTGATGTTGTGTGTGTTCGAGGCTGCGTGAGTGTGTGTGTGTTCGAGGCTGCGTGAGTGTGTGTGTTCGAGGCTGCGTGAGTGTGTGTGTGTTCGAGGCTGCGTGAGTGTGTGTGTGTTCGAGGCTGCGTGAGTGTGTGTGTGTTCGAGGCTGCGTGAGTGTGTGTGTGTTCGAGGCTGCGTGAGTGTGTGTGTGTTCGAGGCTGCGTGAGTGTGTGTGTTCGAGGCTGCGTGAGTGTGTGTGTGTTCGAGGCTGCGTGAGTGTGTGTGTTCGAGGCTGCGTGAGTGTGTGTTCGAGGCTGCGTGAGTGTGTGTGTGTGTTCGAGGCTGCGTGAGTGTGTGTGTTCGAGGCTGCGTGAGTGGTTGTGTTCGAGGCTGCGTGAGTGTGTGTGTTCGAGGCTGCGTGAGTGTGTGTGTGTTCGAGGCTGCGTGAGTGTGTGTGTTCGAGGCTGCGTGAGTGTGTGTGTGTTCGAGGCTGCGTGAGTGTGTGTGTTCGATGCTGCGTGAGTGTGTGTGTGTTCGAGGCTGCGTGAGTGTGTGTGTGTTCGAGGCTGCGTGAGTGTGTGTGTTCGAGGCTGCGTGAGTGTGTGTGTTCGAGGCTGCGTGAGTGTGTGTGTGTTCGAGGCTGCGTGAGTGTGTGTGTTCGATGCTGCGTGAGTGTGTGTGTGTTCGAGGCTGCGTGAGTGTGTGTGTGTTCGAGGCTGCGTGAGTGTGTGTGTTCGAGGCTGCGTGAGTGTGTGTGTGTTCGAGGCTGCGTGAGTGTGTGTGTTCGAGGCTGCGTGAGTGTGTGTGTTCGAGGCTGCGTGAGTGTGTGTGTTCGAGGCTGCGTGAGTGTGTGAAGCGTTAGCAGTCAGATCTGAGTGATGATTGTGTGTCCTTCAGGTCCACAGAGCAGATGAACTCGTGGATCGGCCGGATAAACCTGGTGTCGGCGCTTCACTCCTCTCCACCGTTCCCTGCAGCGGTCGGGTCCCAGAAGAGGTTCTGCCGGCCCATCTTACCCGCGACACAGTCCAACCTCACGCTGGTAACCGTTGATTCGCTTCTCTAACATCCGGGTGGTACGGTGGCCCAGCAGTGCACAACGCAACAAAATTTAAAAAGCAAACACAAGTTCACAAAACAACGGAAATGCTCCCGACCACTAGAGGGCGATAAAGTTAGTTTTCCTGGCCACTGTTCTATGGGGGGGGGGGGGGGGGGGGGGGTATCGGGGAGTAGTAGTGGGAAGTTCAGATCATTTTAATGACTCGGATCTTTGAATCTCATTCCTCAATATTAACAAATCTTTTTTTTGAGTCATTTCGTTCATTTTAGCAGAATGTACTTAAAATGATACATGTTAACCCCCTGGGGTCGGCTATCGCGCCGCCGCGATTGTCTCGCTTTTTTTCTTATCAGTGCAAAAGAGACTCAAAATACTCGGTTGATTTTGATCTTACATATAAGTGTGATACATCATTAGATCCTGTTAAGTTTCTATTTTTTTGTGGATACTCACAATAAAAACAAAGTTGTGCTTTTAACCAAATAAAGAAAAACAAACATGATGCGAGTTCTGCGTTCTCTCTGTCAGTGCAGTCCATTCTGAAACGCGTCCTAAGATTAACTGTAACTCCGCGATTACTTGTCACACAGGCAGGAGAGATTTTTCTTTATGAAGCTTGAATTCTCTTCTTTTAAATGAAGTAATTTATATAAAAAACAAATATTCTCAGTTTATGCAATCTGTATGAAAAGAGAGTGCTGTCAGTATTTTTTTCCCAGCTCATTACACTTCATTACGCGTTAATCTGACACGCCCACGGAGGACGCGCGCTATTCAAACGCAAATGTGAGGCAAGCCATGACAATGCCCACATCAGCCGTTCCACCGCGGCGGTAAAATGTGTGGTGTATTTGCTGCCTTTTACCGCTAAGAGGCGCTACAATCATAGACTCTGAAAAGTGTTCGTTTATTCCGGTTTATTCTCTCTAATGCGTAATCTGCTGCCGCACCGCGCCTGATTCAGAGCGATTGAAAGCTGGTAGCAGAAGAATTCAACAAGTGAAATGTAGTTAAAATAATTCATAATCACAATACTGAAATTAGGCTACTGAAATGTAATTGAATAAATAATGAAAACATTTCAACATAAAACATTGCAATAAAAACATTTAGGCTACATCAATGAGGCTTTACAACTGTAACAGCGTACAGACGGTAGCTCAGTGATCAACGCATCAAGTCGAGCTTCGAGGAGCTTCAATCCACCCGAGATCGAATCTCAATGTAGCATAGGCCTACATGTTGTTAACCGATGTTGGCCTACAGCGTTTATATTTTCCCACCTTGATGCTTAAATAGGTAACTGTTTATATCTGTTTACTTATTTAAAGTCAAGAGTTTTGTTTATTATCATTACAACATAAATTTGCTACATTCCTGTAGAACCGCAGCCGCTGCACAAACGACAAAAACTGATGAAGGAAGATTGTCAGCCGATTGCATCAGAAAATGAAAATGAAGAAGCTCGTCTTTAGTCTGCTAAATTATTGTGTAATGTAAAAGAACACTAAAATGACTTAAGTTTGAAACCAAGTTCGAACATTTCAAGGTTTAAATAAAGTGTCGGGACAGTTTTTTTTTATTTAAAACAGGGTTGCATCGGGTTTAGAGTTTATTTCTTTTGCGATGCAAAATAAGAAACACTAGGCTAATCGTATTCTTGCGACATTTTTAATTTGTATTGCCAAAGAAATTACAGCTAAATTAAACAATTAAAACAGTACAAAACGAAAATTGTCCAAAGCAACTTTTTTCATGCGTTTTTCTTTGCCTCTCTCGCGCTGGATCTCTTTTATCCTTACAATAATTTTGCCTGCTCATCAGGCTGGCTATCCGACACTCTCCATATGAAAGAGGAACATTAACACCTTTGTCCAGCAACTGTCCCTCCAACCCCCCACAGGCCATCGGAGTCTGAGGCTGACTTAACACAAAGAGAAGTCGCAATTCACACTTAAATCGCTATTCTAGACAGTGTTGATAATGAAGGAATTAAATGGAATTACATGTAGCCTAGTGATATTTCTGTCATAAAAGTTTATTACTAAATATTTCATTATTTCAATAATTGATTAAATAAACTGGTTTGGGGCAGCTTTTTCCAAGCAAAACTAAATATAATCTGAAAAAAACGCTTGTTTATTTGTTGTCATGAACAAAATGTTCAACTCAATAAAGTCTACAGGGATCTTTGGATCCTTACAACCAGGCATGCAATTTGTGAATTAAGTTTTAATTTTATTTTGTATTATTCAAATAAATATCGAAACACGGTGCTTCGTGGTAATGCTGCTAAATTAAATAACATTTATAGAATAATTATGAACTTAAATGAAACAATATCGCAACATTTCGACACATACATTATTTGATCTGTTTTTACATTTTAATTCAGGGCGATTTAGCCTACATTTAATTAGAGCGAGATTTTCACCCTTGTCTTGTCATTTTCTCATTGGGAAGCGCTTA
>NW_026607127.1:180000-197500 GCF_029890125.1 Rhinichthys klamathensis goyatoka | reverse complement strand
TCTGTTGTTGTGTGTTTGACAGAAGTCTCGTTACGAGGTGTATCTATCGTTGTTTGTTTCACAGAAGTCTCGTTACGAGGTGTATCTGTTGTTGTGTGTTTGACAGAAGTCTCGTTACGAGGTGTATCTGTTGTTGTGTGTTTGACAGAAGTCTCGTTACGAGGTGTATCTGTTGTTGTGTGTTTGACAGAAGTCTCGTTACGAGGTGTATCTGTTGTTGTGTGTTTCACTGAAGTCTCGTTACGAGGTGTATCTGTTGTTGTGTGTTTCACAGAAGTCTCGTTACGAGGTGTATCTGTTGTTGTGTGTTTGACAGAAGTCTCGTTACGAGGTGTATCTGTTGTTGTGTGTTTGACAGAAGTCTCGTTACGAGGTGTATCTGTTGTTGTGTGTTTCACAGAAGTCTCGTTACGAGGTGTATCTGTTGTTGTGTGTTTCACAGAAGTCTTGTTACGAGGTGTATCTGTTGTTGTGTGTTTCACAGAAGTCTCGTTACGAGGTGTATCTGTTGTTGTGTGTTTCACAGAAGTCTCGTTACGAGGTGTATCTATCGTTGTGTGTTTGACAGAAGTCTCGTTACGAGGTGTATCTATCGTTGTGTGTTTCACAGAAGTCTCGTTACGAGGTGTATCTGTTGTTGTGTGTTTGACAGAAGTCTCGTTACGAGGTGTATCTGTCGTTGTGTGTTTCACAGAAGTCTCGTTACGAGGTGTATCTATCGTTGTGTGTTTCACAGAAGTCTCGTTACGAGGTGTATCTGTTGTTGTGTGTTTGACAGAAGTCTCGTTACGAGGTGTATCTATCGTTGTTTGTTTCACAGAAGTCTCGTTACGAGGTGTATCTGTTGTTGTGTGTTTGACAGAAGTCTCGTTACGAGGTGTATCTGTTGTTGTGTGTTTCACTGAAGTCTCGTTACGAGGTGTATCTATCGTTGTGTGTTTGACAGAAGTCTCGTTACGAGGTGTATCTATCGTTGTGTGTTTCACAGAAGTCTCGTTACGAGGTGTATCTGTTGTTGTGTGTTTGACAGAAGTCTCGTTACGAGGTGTATCTATCGTTGTTTGTTTCACAGAAGTCTCGTTACGAGGTGTATCTGTTGTTGTGTGTTTGACAGAAGTCTCGTTACGAGGTGTATCTGTTGTTGTGTGTTTGACAGAAGTCTCGTTACGAGGTGTATCTGTTGTTGTGTGTTTCACTGAAGTCTCGTTACGAGGTGTATCTGTTGTTGTGTGTTTGACAGAAGTCTCGTTACGAGGTGTATCTGTTGTTGTGTGTTTCACAGAAGTCTCGTTACGAGGTGTATCTGTTGTTGTGTGTTTCACAGAAGTCTCGTTACGAGGTGTATCTGTTGTTGTGTGTTTCACAGAAGTCTCGTTACGAGGTGTATCTATCGTTGTGTGTTTCACAGAAGTCTCGTTACGAGGTGTATCTATCGTTGTGTGTTTGACAGAAGTCTCGTTACGAGGTGTATATGTTGTTGTGTGTTTCACAGAAGTCTCGTTACGAGGTGTATCTATCGTTGTGTGTTTCACAGAAGTCTCGTTACGAGGTGTATCTATCGTTGTGTGTTTGACAGAAGTCTCGTTACGAGGTGTATCTGTTGTTGTGTGTTTCACTGAAGTCTCGTTACGAGGTGTATCTGTTGTTGTGTGTTTCACAGAAGTCTCGTTACGAGGTGTATCTGTCGTGTGTTTCACAGAAGTCTCGTTACGAGGTGTATCTGTTGTTGTGTGTTTCACAGAAGTCTCGTTACGAGGTGTATCTGTTGTTGTGTGTTTCACAGAAGTCTCGTTACGAGGTGTATCTATCGTTGTGTGTTTGACAGAAGTCTCGTTATGAGGTGTATCTGTTGTTGTGTGTTTCACAGAAGTCTCGTTACGAGGTGTATCTATCGTTGTGTGTTTCACAGAAGTCTCGTTACGAGGTGTATCTATCGTTGTGTGTTTCACAGAAGTCTCGTTACGAGGTGTATCTATCGTTGTGTGTTTGACAGAAGTCTCGTTACGAGGTGTATCTGTTGTTGTGTGTTTCACTGAAGTCTCGTTACGAGGTGTATCTGTTGTTGTGTGTTTCACAGAGGTCTCGTTACGAGGTGTATCTGTCGTTGTGTGTTTCACAGAAGTCTCGTTAGAGGTGTATCTGTTGTTGTGTGTTTCACAGAAGTCTCGTTACGAGGTGTATCTGTCGTTGTGTGTTTCACAGAAGTCTCGTTACGAGGTGTATCTGTCGTTGTGTGTTTCACAGAAGTCTCGTTACGAGGTGTATCTGTCGTTGTGTGTTTCACAGAAGTCTCGTTACGAGGTGTATCTGTTGTTGTGTGTTTCACAGAAGTCTCGTTACGAGGTGTATCTGTCGTTGTGTGTTTCACAGAAGTCTCGTTACGAGGTGTATCTGTCGTTGTGTGTTTCACAGAAGTCTCGTTACGAGGTGTATCTGTTGTTGTGTGTTTCACAGAAGTCTCGTTACGAGGTGTATCTGTCGTTGTGTGTTTCACAGAAGTCTCGTTACGAGGTGTATCTGTTGTTGTGTGTTTCACAGAAGTCTCGTTACGAGGTGTATCTGTCGTTGTGTGTTTCACAGAAGTCTCGTTACGAGGTGTATCTGTTGTTGTGTGTTTCACAGAAGTCTCGTTACGAGGTGTATCTGTCGTTGTGTGTTTCACAGAAGTCTCGTTACGAGGTGTATCTGTCGTTGTGTGTTTCACAGAAGTCTCGTTACGAGGTGTATCTGTCGTTGTGTGTTTCACAGAAGTCTCGTTACGAGGTGTATCTGTTGTTGTGTGTTTCACTGAAGTCTCGTTACGAGGTGTATCTGTCGTTGTGTGTTTCACAGAAGTCTCGTTACGAGGTGTATCTGTCGTTGTGTGTTTCACAGAAGTCTCGTTACGAGGTGTATCTGTCGTTGTGTGTTTCACAGAAGTCTCGTTACGAGGTGTATCTGTCGTTGTGTGTTTCACAGAAGTCTCGTTACGAGGTGTATCTGTTGTTGTGTGTTTCACAGAAGTCTCGTTACGAGGTGTATCTGTTGTTGTGTGTTTCACAGAAGTCTCGTTACGAGGTGTATCTGTCGTTGTGTGTTTCACAGAAGTCTCGTTACGAGGTGTATCTGTTGTGTGTTTCACAGAAGTCTCGTTACGAGGTGTATCTATCGTTGTGTGTTTCACAGAAGTCTCGTTACGAGGTGTATCTATCGTTGTGTGTTTGACAGAAGTCTCGTTACGAGGTGTATCTGTTGTTGTGTGTTTGACAGAAGTCTCGTTACGAGGTGTATCTGTTGTTGTGTGTTTCACTGAAGTCTCGTTACGAGGTGTATCTGTTGTTGTGTGTTTCACAGAAGTCTCGTTACGAGGTGTATCTGTCGTTGTGTGTTTCACAGAAGTCTCGTTACGAGGTGTATCTGTCGTTGTGTGTTTCACAGAAGTCTCGTTACGAGGTGTATCTGTTGTTGTGTGTTTCACAGAAGTCTCGTTACGAGGTGTATCTATCGTTGTGTGTTTCACAGAAGTCTCGTTACGAGGTGTATCTATCGTTGTGTGTTTCACAGAAGTCTCGTT
This sequence comes from Rhinichthys klamathensis goyatoka, assembly GCF_029890125.1. Classification (NCBI taxonomy): domain Eukaryota; kingdom Metazoa; phylum Chordata; class Actinopteri; order Cypriniformes; family Leuciscidae; genus Rhinichthys; species Rhinichthys klamathensis. The sequence continues at coordinate 193,947 of NW_026607127.1, read as the reverse complement.
ACGAGGTGTAACTATCGTTGTGTGTTTGACAGAAGTCTCGTTACGAGGTGTATCTGTTGTTGTGTGTTTCACAGAAGTCTCGTTACGAGGTGTATCTGTCGTGTGTTTCACAGAAGTCTCGTTACGAGGTGTATCTGTTGTTGTGTGTTTCACAGAAGTCTCGTTACGAGGTGTATCTGTTGTGTGTTTGACAGAAGTCTCGTTACGAGGTGTATCTGTTGTTGTGTGTTTCACAGAAGTCTCGTTACGAGGTGTATCTATCGTTGTGTGTTTGACAGAAGTCTCGTTACGAGGTGTATCTGTTGTTGTGTGTTTCACAGAAGTCTCGTTACGAGGTGTATCTATCGTTGTGTGTTTCACAGAAGTCTCGTTACGAGGTGTATCTATCGTTGTGTGTTTCACAGAAGTCTCGTTACGAGGTGTATCTATCGTTGTGTGTTTGACAGAAGTCTCGTTACGAGGTGTATCTGTTGTTGTGTGTTTCACAGAAGTCTCGTTACGAGGTGTATCTGTTGTTGTGTGTTTCACAGAAGTCTCGTTACGAGGTGTATCTGTCGTTGTGTGTTTCACAGAAGTCTCGTTACGAGGTGTATCTGTTGTTGTGTGTTTCACAGAAGTCTCGTTACGAGGTGTATCTGTCGTTGTGTGTTTCACAGAAGTCTCGTTACGAGGTGTATCTGTCGTTGTGTGTTTCACAGAAGTCTCGTTACGAGGTGTATCTGTCGTTGTGTGTTTCACAGAAGTCTCGTTACGAGGTGTATCTGTTGTTGTGTGTTTCACTGAAGTCTCGTTACGAGGTGTATCTGTCGTTGTGTGTTTCACAGAAGTCTCGTTACGAGGTGTATCTGTCGTTGTGTGTTTCACAGAAGTCTCGTTACGAGGTGTATCTGTTGTTGTGTGTTTCACAGAAGTCTCGTTACGAGGTGTATCTGTTGTTGTGTGTTTGACAGAAGTCTCGTTACGAGGTGTATCTATCGTTGTTTGTTTCACAGAAGTCTCGTTACGAGGTGTATCTGTTGTTGTGTGTTTGACAGAAGTCTCGTTACGAGGTGTATCTGTTGTTGTGTGTTTCACAGAAGTCTCGTTACGAGGTGTATCTGTCGTTGTGTGTTTCACTGAAGTCTTGTTACGAGGTGTATCTGTTGTTGTGTGTTTGACAGAAGTCTCGTTACGAGGTGTATCTGTTGTTGTGTGTTTCACAGAAGTCTCGTTACGAGGTGTATCTGTTGTTGTGTGTTTCACAGAAGTCTCGTTACGAGGTGTATCTGTTGTTGTGTGTTTGACAGAAGTCTCGTTACGAGGTGTATCTATCGTTGTTTGTTTCACAGAAGTCTCGTTACGAGGTGTATCTGTTGTTGTGTGTTTGACAGAAGTCTCGTTACGAGGTGTATCTGTTGTTGTGTGTTTGACAGAAGTCTCGTTACGAGGTGTATCTGTTGTTGTGTGTTTCACTGAAGTCTCGTTACGAGGTGTATCTGTTGTTGTGTGTTTGACAGAAGTCTCGTTACGAGGTGTATCTGTTGTTGTGTGTTTCACAGAAGTCTCGTTACGAGGTGTATCTGTTGTTGTGTGTTTGACAGAAGTCTCGTTACGAGGTGTATCTATCGTTGTTTGTTTCACAGAAGTCTCGTTACGAGGTGTATCTGTTGTTGTGTGTTTGACAGAAGTCTCGTTACGAGGTGTATCTATCGTTGTTTGTTTCACAGAAGTCTCGTTACGAGGTGTATCTGTTGTTGTGTGTTTGACAGAAGTCTCGTTACGAGGTGTATCTGTTGTTGTGTGTTTGACAGAAGTCTCGTTACGAGGTGTATCTGTTGTTGTGTGTTTCACTGAAGTCTCGTTACGAGGTGTATCTGTTGTTGTGTGTTTGACAGAAGTCTCGTTACGAGGTGTATCTGTTGTTGTGTGTTTCACAGAAGTCTCGTTACGAGGTGTATCTGTTGTTGTGTGTTTCACTGAAGTCTCGTTACGAGGTGTATCTGTCGTTGTGTGTTTCACAGAAGTCTCGTTACGAGGTGTATCTGTTGTTGTGTGTTTCACAGAAGTCTCGTTACGAGGTGTATCTGTCGTTGTGTGTTTCACAGAAGTCTCGTTACGAGGTGTATCTGTCGTTGTGTGTTTCACAGAAGTCTCGTTACGAGGTGTATCTGTTGTTGTGTGTTTCACAGAAGTCTCGTTACGAGGTGTATCTGTCGTTGTGTGTTTCACAGAAGTCTCGTTACGAGGTGTATCTGTTGTTGTGTGTTTCACAGAAGTCTCGTTACGAGGTGTATCTGTCGTTGTGTGTTTCACAGAAGTCTCGTTACGAGGTGTATCTGTTGTTGTGTGTTTCACAGAAGTCTCGTTACGAGGTGTATCTGTCGTTGTGTGTTTCACAGAAGTCTCGTTACGAGGTGTATCTGTCGTTGTGTGTTTCACAGAAGTCTCGTTACGAGGTGTATCTGTCGTTGTGTGTTTCACAGAAGTCTCGTTACGAGGTGTATCTGTTGTTGTGTGTTTCACTGAAGTCTCGTTACGAGGTGTATCTGTCGTTGTGTGTTTCACAGAAGTCTCGTTACGAGGTGTATCTGTCGTTGTGTGTTTCACAGAAGTCTCGTTACGAGGTGTATCTGTCGTTGTGTGTTTCACAGAAGTCTCGTTACGAGGTGTATCTGTCGTTGTGTGTTTCACAGAAGTCTCGTTACGAGGTGTATCTGTTGTTGTGTGTTTCACAGAAGTCTCGTTACGAGGTGTATCTGTTGTTGTGTGTTTCACAGAAGTCTCGTTACGAGGTGTATCTGTCGTTGTGTGTTTCACAGAAGTCTCGTTACGAGGTGTATCTGTCGTTGTGTGTTTCACAGAAGTCTCGTTACGAGGTGTATCTGTTGTTGTGTGTTTCACTGAAGTCTCGTTACGAGGTGTATCTGTCGTTGTGTGTTTCACAGAAGTCTCGTTACGAGGTGTATCTGTCGTTGTGTGTTTCACAGAAGTCTCGTTACGAGGTGTATCTGTTGTTGTGTGTTTCACAGAAGTCTCGTTACGAGGTGTATCTGTTGTTGTGTGTTTGACAGAAGTCTCGTTACGAGGTGTATCTATCGTTGTTTGTTTCACAGAAGTCTCGTTACGAGGTGTATCTGTTGTTGTGTGTTTGACAGAAGTCTCGTTACGAGGTGTATCTGTTGTTGTGTGTTTCACAGAAGTCTCGTTACGAGGTGTATCTGTCGTTGTGTGTTTCACTGAAGTCTCGTTACGAGGTGTATCTGTTGTTGTGTGTTTGACAGAAGTCTCGTTACGAGGTGTATCTGTTGTTGTGTGTTTCACAGAAGTCTCGTTACGAGGTGTATCTGTTGTTGTGTGTTTCACAGAAGTCTCGTTACGAGGTGTATCTGTTGTTGTGTGTTTGACAGAAGTCTCGTTACGAGTTGTATCTATCGTTGTTTGTTTCACAGAAGTCTCGTTACGAGGTGTATCTGTTGTTGTGTGTTTGACAGAAGTCTCGTTACGAGGTGTATCTGTTGTTGTGTGTTTGACAGAAGTCTCGTTACGAGGTGTATCTGTTGTTGTGTGTTTGACAGAAGTCTCGTTACGAGGTGTATCTGTTGTTGTGTGTTTCACTGAAGTCTCGTTACGAGGTGTATCTGTTGTTGTGTGTTTCACAGAAGTCTCGTTACGAGGTGTATCTGTCGTTGTGTGTTTCACAGAAGTCTCGTTACGAGGTGTATCTGTCGTTGTGTGTTTCACAGAAGTCTCGTTACGAGGTGTATCTGTTGTTGTGTGTTTCACAGAAGTCTCGTTACGAGGTGTATCTATCGTTGTGTGTTTCACAGAAGTCTCGTTACGAGGTGTATCTATCGTTGTGTGTTTCACAGAAGTCTCGTTACGAGGTGTAACTATCGTTGTGTGTTTGACAGAAGTCTCGTTACGAGGTGTATCTGTTGTTGTGTGTTTCACAGAAGTCTCGTTACGAGGTGTATCTGTCGTGTGTTTCACAGAAGTCTCGTTACGAGGTGTATCTGTTGTTGTGTGTTTCACAGAAGTCTCGTTACGAGGTGTATCTGTTGTTGTGTGTTTCACAGAAGTCTCGTTACGAGGTGTATCTATCGTTGTGTGTTTGACAGAAGTCTCGTTATGAGGTGTATCTGTTGTTGTGTGTTTCACAGAAGTCTCGTTACGAGGTGTATCTATCGTTGTGTGTTTCACAGAAGTCTCGTTACGAGGTGTATCTATCGTTGTGTGTTTCACAGAAGTCTCGTTACGAGGTGTATCTATCGTTGTGTGTTTGACAGAAGTCTCGTTACGAGGTGTATCTGTTGTTGTGTGTTTCACTGAAGTCTCGTTACGAGGTGTATCTGTTGTTGTGTGTTTCACAGAAGTCTCGTTACGAGGTGTATCTGTCGTTGTGTGTTTCACAGAAGTCTCGTTACGAGGTGTATCTGTTGTTGTGTGTTTCACAGAAGTCTCGTTACGAGGTGTATCTGTCGTTGTGTGTTTCACAGAAGTCTCGTTACGAGGTGTATCTGTCGTTGTGTGTTTCACAGAAGTCTCGTTACGAGGTGTATCTGTCGTTGTGTGTTTCACAGAAGTCTCGTTACGAGGTGTATCTGTTGTTGTGTGTTTCACTGAAGTCTCGTTACGAGGTGTATCTGTCGTTGTGTGTTTCACAGAAGTCTTGTTACGAGGTGTATCTGTCGTTGTGTGTTTCACAGAAGTCTCGTTACGAGGTGTATCTGTTGTTGTGTGTTTCACAGAAGTCTCGTTACGAGGTGTATCTGTTGTTGTGTGTTTGACAGAAGTCTCGTTACGAGGTGTATCTATCGTTGTTTGTTTCACAGAAGTCTCGTTACGAGGTGTATCTGTTGTTGTGTGTTTGACAGAAGTCTCGTTACGAGGTGTATCTGTTGTTGTGTGTTTCACAGAAGTCTCGTTACGAGGTTTATCTGTCGTTGTGTGTTTCACTGAAGTCTCGTTACGAGGTGTATCTGTTGTTGTGTGTTTGACAGAAGTCTCGTTACGAGGTGTATCTGTTGTTGTGTGTTTCACAGAAGTCTCGTTACGAGGTGTATCTGTTGTTGTGTGTTTCACAGAAGTCTCGTTACGAGGTGTATCTGTTGTTGTGTGTTTGACAGAAGTCTCGTTACGAGGTGTATCTATCGTTGTTTGTTTCACAGAAGTCTCGTTACGAGGTGTATCTGTTGTTGTGTGTTTGACAGAAGTCTCGTTACGAGGTGTATCTGTTGTTGTGTGTTTGACAGAAGTCTCGTTACGAGGTGTATCTGTTGTTGTGTGTTTCACTGAAGTCTCGTTACGAGGTGTATCTGTTGTTGTGTGTTTGACAGAAGTCTCGTTACGAGGTGTATCTGTTGTTGTGTGTTTCACAGAAGTCTCGTTACGAGGTGTATCTGTTGTTGTGTGTTTGACAGAAGTCTCGTTACGAGGTGTATCTATCGTTGTTTGTTTCACAGAAGTCTCGTTACGAGGTGTATCTGTTGTTGTGTGTTTGACAGAAGTCTCGTTACGAGGTGTATCTATCGTTGTTTGTTTCACAGAAGTCTCGTTACGAGGTGTATCTGTTGTTGTGTGTTTGACAGAAGTCTCGTTACGAGGTGTATCTGTTGTTGTGTGTTTGACAGAAGTCTCGTTACGAGGTGTATCTGTTGTTGTGTGTTTCACTGAAGTCTCGTTACGAGGTGTATCTGTTGTTGTTTGTTTGACAGAAGTCTCGTTACGAGGTGTATCTGTTGTTGTGTGTTTCACAGAAGTCTCGTTACGAGGTGTATCTGTTGTTGTGTGTTTCACAGAAGTCTCGTTACGAGGTGTATCTGTTGTTGTGTGTTTGACAGAAGTCTCGTTACGAGGTGTATCTATCGTTGTTTGTTTCACAGAAGTCTCGTTACGAGGTGTATCTGTCGTTGTGTGTTTGACAGAAGTCTCGTTACGAGGTGTATCTGTTGTTGTGTGTTTCACAGAAGTCTCGTTACGAGGTGTATCTGTTGTTGTGTGTTTCACAGAAGTCTCGTTACGAGGTGTATCTGTTGTTGTGTGTTTGACAGAAGTCTCGTTACGAGGTGTATCTATCGTTGTTTGTTTCACAGAAGTCTCGTTACGAGGTGTATCTGTTGTTGTGTGTTTGACAGAAGTCTCGTTACGAGGTGTATCTGTTGTTGTGTGTTTGACAGAAGTCTCGTTACGAGGTGTATCTGTTGTTGTGTGTTTCACAGAAGTCTCGTTACGAGGTGTATCTGTTGTTGTGTGTTTCACAGAAGTCTCGTTACGAGGTGTATCTATCGTTGTGTGTTTCACAGAAGTCTCGTTACGAGGTGTATCTATCGTTGTGTGTTTGACAGAAGTCTCGTTACGAGGTGTATCTGTTGTTGTGTGTTTCACAGAAGTCTCGTTACGAGGTGTATCTGTTGTTGTGTGTTTCACAGAAGTCTCGTTACGAGGTGTATCTATCGTTGTGTGTTTGACAGAAGTCTCGTTATGAGGTGTATCTGTTGTTGTGTGTTTCACAGAAGTCTCGTTACGAGGTGTATCTATCGTTGTGTGTTTCACAGAAGTCTCGTTACGAGGTGTATCTATCGTTGTGTGTTTCACAGAAGTCTCGTTACGAGGTGTATCTATCGTTGTGTGTTTGACAGAAGTCTCGTTACGAGGTGTATCTGTTGTTGTGTGTTTCACTGAAGTCTCGTTACGAGGTGTATCTGTTGTTGTGTGTTTCACAGAAGTCTCGTTACGAGGTGTATCTGTCGTTGTGTGTTTCACAGAAGTCTCGTTACGAGGTGTATCTGTTGTTGTGTGTTTCACAGAAGTCTCGTTACGAGGTGTATCTGTCGTTGTGTGTTTCACAGAAGTCTCGTTACGAGGTGTATCTGTCGTTGTGTGTTTCACAGAAGTCTCGTTACGAGGTGTATCTGTCGTTGTGTGTTTCACAGAAGTCTCGTTACGAGGTGTATCTGTCGTTGTGTGTTTCACAGAAGTCTCGTTACGAGGTGTATCTGTCGTTGTGTGTTTCACAGAAGTCTCGTTACGAGGTGTATCTGTTGTTGTGTGTTTCACTGAAGTCTCGTTACGAGGTGTATCTGTCGTTGTGTGTTTCACAGAAGTCTTGTTACGAGGTGTATCTGTCGTTGTGTGTTTCACAGAAGTCTCGTTACGAGGTGTATCTGTTGTTGTGTGTTTCACAGAAGTCTCGTTACGAGGTGTATCTGTTGTTGTGTGTTTGACAGAAGTCTCGTTACGAGGTGTATCTATCGTTGTTTGTTTCACAGAAGTCTCGTTACGAGGTGTATCTGTTGTTGTGTGTTTGACAGAAGTCTCGTTACGAGGTGTATCTGTTGTTGTGTGTTTCACAGAAGTCTCGTTACGAGGTTTATCTGTCGTTGTGTGTTTCACTGAAGTCTCGTTACGAGGTGTATCTGTTGTTGTGTGTTTGACAGAAGTCTCGTTACGAGGTGTATCTGTTGTTGTGTGTTTCACAGAAGTCTCGTTACGAGGTGTATCTGTTGTTGTGTGTTTCACAGAAGTCTCGTTACGAGGTGTATCTGTTGTTGTGTGTTTGACAGAAGTCTCGTTACGAGGTGTATCTATCGTTGTTTGTTTCACAGAAGTCTCGTTACGAGGTGTATCTGTTGTTGTGTGTTTGACAGAAGTCTCGTTACGAGGTGTATCTGTTGTTGTGTGTTTGACAGAAGTCTCGTTACGAGGTGTATCTGTTGTTGTGTGTTTCACTGAAGTCTCGTTACGAGGTGTATCTGTTGTTGTGTGTTTGACAGAAGTCTCGTTACGAGGTGTATCTGTTGTTGTGTGTTTCACAGAAGTCTCGTTACGAGGTGTATCTGTTGTTGTGTGTTTGACAGAAGTCTCGTTACGAGGTGTATCTATCGTTGTTTGTTTCACAGAAGTCTCGTTACGAGGTGTATCTGTTGTTGTGTGTTTGACAGAAGTCTCGTTACGAGGTGTATCTATCGTTGTTTGTTTCACAGAAGTCTCGTTACGAGGTGTATCTGTTGTTGTGTGTTTGACAGAAGTCTCGTTACGAGGTGTATCTGTTGTTGTGTGTTTGACAGAAGTCTCGTTACGAGGTGTATCTGTTGTTGTGTGTTTCACTGAAGTCTCGTTACGAGGTGTATCTGTTGTTGTTTGTTTGACAGAAGTCTCGTTACGAGGTGTATCTGTTGTTGTGTGTTTCACAGAAGTCTCGTTACGAGGTGTATCTGTTGTTGTGTGTTTCACAGAAGTCTCGTTACGAGGTGTATCTGTTGTTGTGTGTTTGACAGAAGTCTCGTTACGAGGTGTATCTATCGTTGTTTGTTTCACAGAAGTCTCGTTACGAGGTGTATCTGTCGTTGTGTGTTTGACAGAAGTCTCGTTACGAGGTGTATCTGTTGTTGTGTGTTTCACAGAAGTCTCGTTACGAGGTGTATCTGTTGTTGTGTGTTTCACAGAAGTCTCGTTACGAGGTGTATCTGTTGTTGTGTGTTTGACAGAAGTCTCGTTACGAGGTGTATCTATCGTTGTTTGTTTCACAGAAGTCTCGTTACGAGGTGTATCTGTTGTTGTGTGTTTGACAGAAGTCTCGTTACGAGGTGTATCTGTTGTTGTGTGTTTGACAGAAGTCTCGTTACGAGGTGTATCTGTTGTTGTGTGTTTCACAGAAGTCTCGTTACGAGGTGTATCTGTTGTTGTGTGTTTCACAGAAGTCTCGTTACGAGGTGTATCTATCGTTGTGTGTTTCACAGAAGTCTCGTTACGAGGTGTATCTATCGTTGTGTGTTTGACAGAAGTCTCGTTACGAGGTGTATCTGTTGTTGTGTGTTTCACAGAAGTCTCGTTACGAGGTGTATCTATCGTTGTGTGTTTCACAGAAGTCTCGTTACGAGGTGTATCTATCGTTGTGTGTTTGACAGAAGTCTCGTTACGAGGTGTATCTGTTGTTGTGTGTTTCACTGAAGTCTCGTTACGAGGTGTATCTGTTGTTGTGTGTTTCACAGAAGTCTCGTTACGAGGTGTATCTGTTGTTGTGTGTTTCACAGAAGTCTCGTTACGAGGTGTATCTGTCGTGTGTTTCACAGAAGTCTCGTTACGAGGTGTATCTGTTGTTGTGTGTTTCACAGAAGTCTCGTTACGAGGTGTATCTGTTGTTGTGTGTTTCACAGAAGTCTCGTTACGAGGTGTATCTATCGTTGTGTGTTTGACAGAAGTCTCGTTATGAGGTGTATCTGTTGTTGTGTGTTTCACAGAAGTCTCGTTACGAGGTGTATCTATCGTTGTGTGTTTCACAGAAGTCTCGTTACGAGGTGTATCTATCGTTGTGTGTTTCACAGAAGTCTCGTTACGAGGTGTAACTGTTGTTGTGTGTTTCACAGAAGTCTCGTTACGAGGTGTATCTGTCGTTGTGTGTTTCACAGAAGTCTCGTTACGAGGTGTATCTGTCGTTGTGTGTTTCACAGAAGTCTCGTTACGAGGTGTATCTGTTGTTGTGTTTCACAGAAGTCTCGTTACGAGGTGTATCTGTTGTTGTGTGTTTCACAGAAGTCTCGTTACGAGGTGTATCTGTTGTTGTGTGTTTCACAGAAGTCTCGTTACGAGGTGTATCTGTTGTTGTGTGTTTCACAGAAGTCTCGTTACGAGGTGTATCTGTTGTTGTGTGTTTGACAGAAGTCTCGTTACGAGGTGTATCTGTTGTTGTGTGTTTCACAGAAGTCTCGTTACGAGGTGTATCTGTTGTTGTGTGTTTCACAGAAGTCTCGTTACGAGGTGTATCTGTTGTTGTGTGTTTGACAGAAGTCTCGTTACGAGGTGCATCTGTTGTTGTGTGTTTCACAGAAGTCTCGTTACGAGGTGTATCTGTTGTTGTGTGTTTCACAGAAGTCTCGTTACGAGGTGTATCTGTTGTTGTGTGTTTGACAGAAGTCTCGTTACGAGGTGTATCTATCGTTGTTTGTTTCACAGAAGTCTCGTTACGAGGTGTATCTGTCGTTGTGTGTTTGACAGAAGTCTCGTTACGAGGTGTATCTGTTGTTGTGTGTTTCACAGAAGTCTCGTTACGAGGTGTATCTGTTGTTGTGTGTTTCACAGAAATCTCGTTACGAGGTGTATCTGTTGTTGTGTGTTTGACAGAAGTCTCGTTACGAGGTGTATCTATCGTTGTTTGTTTCACAGAAGTCTCGTTACGAGGTGTATCTGTTGTTGTGTGTTTGACAGAAGTCTCGTTACGAGGTGTATCTGTTGTTGTGTGTTTGACAGAAGTCTCGTTACGAGGTGTATCTGTTGTTGTGTGTTTCACAGAAGTCTCGTTACGAGGTGTATCTGTTGTTGTGTGTTTCACAGAAGTCTCGTTACGAGGTGTATCTATCGTTGTGTGTTTCACAGAAGTCTCGTTACGAGGTGTATCTATCGTTGTGTGTTTGACAGAAGTCTCGTTACGAGGTGTATCTGTTGTTGTGTGTTTCACAGAAGTCTCGTTACGAGGTGTATCTATCGTTGTGTGTTTCACAGAAGTCTCGTTACGAGGTGTATCTATCGTTGTGTGTTTGACAGAAGTCTCGTTACGAGGTGTATCTGTTGTTGTGTGTTTCACTGAAGTCTCGTTACGAGGTGTATCTGTTGTTGTGTGTTTCACAGAAGTCTCGTTACGAGGTGTATCTGTTGTTGTGTGTTTCACAGAAGTCTCGTTACGAGGTGTATCTGTCGTGTGTTTCACAGAAGTCTCGTTACGAGGTGTATCTGTTGTTGTGTGTTTCACAGAAGTCTCGTTACGAGGTGTATCTGTTGTTGTGTGTTTCACAGAAGTCTCGTTACGAGGTGTATCTATCGTTGTGTGTTTGACAGAAGTCTCGTTATGAGGTGTATCTGTTGTTGTGTGTTTCACAGAAGTCTCGTTACGAGGTGTATCTATCGTTGTGTGTTTCACAGAAGTCTCGTTACGAGGTGTATCTATCGTTGTGTGTTTCACAGAAGTCTCGTTACGAGGTGTAACTGTTGTTGTGTGTTTCACAGAAGTCTCGTTACGAGGTGTATCTGTCGTTGTGTGTTTCACAGAAGTCTCGTTACGAGGTGTATCTGTCGTTGTGTGTTTCACAGAAGTCTCGTTACGAGGTGTATCTGTTGTTGTGTTTTTCACAGAAGTCTCGTTACGAGGTGTATCTGTTGTTTTGTGTTTCACAGAAGTCTCGTTACGAGGTGTATCTGTTGTTGTGTGTTTCACAGAAGTCTCGTTACGAGGTGTATCTGTCGTTGTGTGTTTCACAGAAGTCTCGTTACGAGGTGTATCTATCGTTGTGTGTTTCACAGAAGTCTCGTTACGAGGTGTATCTGTTGTGTGTTTGACAGAAGTCTCGTTACGAGGTGTATCTGTCGTTGTGTGTTTCACTGAAGTCTCGTTACGAGGTGTATCTATCGTTGTGTGTTTGACAGAAGTCTCGTTACGAGGTGTATCTGTTGTGTGTTTCACAGAAGTCTCGTTACGAGGTGTATCTGTCGTTGTGTGTTTCACAGAAGTCTCGTTACGAGGTGTATCTATCGTTGTGTGTTTCACAGAAGTCTCGTTACGAGGTGTATCTGTTGTGTGTTTGACAGAAGTCTCGTTACGAGGTGTATCTGTTGTTGTGTGTTTCACAGAAGTCTCGTTACGAGGTGTATCTGTTGTTGTGTGTTTCACAGAAGTCTCGTTACGAGGTGTATCTGTTGTTGTGTGTTTCACTGAAGTCTCGTTACGAGGTGTATCTGTCGTTGTGTGTTTCACAGAAGTCTCGTTACGAGGTGTATCTGTTGTTGTGTGTTTCACAGAAGTCTCGTTACGAGGTGTATCTGTCGTTGTGTGTTTGACAGAAGTCTCGTTACGAGGTGTATCTGTTGTTGTGTGTTTCACAGAAGTCTCGTTACGAGGTGTAACTGTTGTTGTGTGTTTCAAAGAAGTCTCGTTACGAGGTGTAACTGTTGTTGTGTGTTTCAAAGAAGTCTCGTTACGAGGTGTATCTGTTGTTGTGTGTTTCACAGAAGTCTCGTTACGAGTTGTATCTGTTGTTGTGTGTTTCACAGAAGTCTCGTTACGAGGTGTATCTGTTGTTGTGTGTTTCACAGAAGTCTCGTTACGAGGTGTATCTATCGTTGTGTGTTTCACAGAAGTCTCGTTACGAGGTGTATCTGTTGTTGTGTGTTTCACAGAAGTCTCGTTACGAGGTGTAACTGTTGTTGTGTGTTTCACAGAAGTCTCGTTACGAGGTGTATCTGTTGTTGTGTGTTTCACAGAAGTCTCGTTACGAGGTGTAACTGTTGTTGTGTGTTTCACAGAAGTCTCGTTACGAGGTGTAACTGTTGTTGTGTGTTTCACAGAAGTCTCGTTACGAGGTGTAACTGTTGTTGTGTGTTTCACAGAAGTCTCGTTACGAGGTGTATCTGTTGTTGTGTGTTTGACAGAAGTCTCGTTACGAGGTGTATCTGTCGTTGTGTGTTTCACAGAAGTCTCGTTACGAGGTGTATCTGTTGTTGTGTGTTTCACAGAAGTCTCGTTACGAGGTGTATCTGTTGTTGTGTGTTTCACTGAAGTCTCGTTACGAGGTGTATCTGTTGTTGTGTGTTTCACAGAGGTCTCGTTACGAGGTGTATCTGTTGTTGTGTGTTTCACAGAAGTCTCGTTACGAGGTGTATCTGTTGTTGTGTGTTTCACAGAAGTCTCGTTACGAGGTGTAACTGTTGTTGTGTGTTTCACAGAAGTCTTGTTACGAGGTGTACCTGTTGTTGTGTGTTTCACAGAAGTCTCGTTACGAGGTGTAACTGTTGTTGTGTGTTTCACAGAAGTCTTGTTACGAGGTGTACCTGTTGTTGTGTGTTTCACAGATGTCTCGTTACGAGGTGTATCTGTTGTTGTGTGTTTCACAGAAGTCTCGTTACGAGGTGTATCTGTTGTTGTGTGTTTCACAGATGTCTCGTTACGAGGTGTACATGAAGGTGCTGGAGGCCTGGCAGACGCTGTCGGACTCACCGGTGGGAGACCGGCTGATGGAGCTGGATGAGGGATTGTGGACAGGAGTGATGGACGAGGAGAACGAGGAAGACCCCGGGATGAAGAGATCGCACTCCAGCCCGTCTCTGGAGTTAGAGACGCCTCCTCCGCCCGTCGTGAAGGTCCGACGCAACATCTCAGAGAGACGCACATATCGAAAGATCGTCATTCCTCGGAGGAACAAGGAGATTTGAAAACTTTTGGAAACTGTTACCCACAAACTGTCAAGACATTATTGATGCACTTGAAACCTTTAAAGTTTGACATCATTTAATATATTTTTAATGTTTGTCTCTTCCAAGGTAAAAAATAGCAACAACTGTAGTCTTTTTAAATATACAGTATTTTTGCACAAAGCTCTTATTATTTGACCCTCTTCATACTGTCCACAAGAGGGAGATGTTGCTCAAGATGTTTAAATGAAGGACAATAACTATCACAGTTCAGTAAGAGTTTAACTAACGTGTGGTCAGCAGAACCACAGTAATCAGTGAAGCAGAGATGCAGTGTGTTCAGTGCTGTCACTCAGGAACACTTGTTCCAGACACATTTTTCTCTGTTTAAATCATGGTGATAAAGAGATCTCTGATCGTGCCACTGCTGAATGGCTCTTGTGTACCGAGTGTTTGTGAATATCTCATATCCTTCCATTTAAACCAGAACCCGTGATTAAGAGCAGAAGCTGAGGATCTGTGTGATGGATTGTGCCTTTAGGCTCAGGATGTGATAAAGATCTGAAAAGCCGATATCAGATAAATGCACCTGTTGACACGTAAACAGATTGTGAGGAAAAAACAATCAAAGTGTCAGTGAGTCAGAAAATGAGTGAACACCCCTGAGATAGAGCCAGACTTCTGCAAGTGCTGATGTGTGATCCTGAATATGTCTAGACTAATGATTTTGTACTTGAGGAGCCGCTGAATACACTTATGTTCAAGAAACCTACATGAACATTCATTACACAC
>NW_026607127.1:130000-177500 GCF_029890125.1 Rhinichthys klamathensis goyatoka | reverse complement strand
CTTCCTCATCGCTCCTCATAGTTCCTCATTACTCCTCATAGTTCCTCATCACTCCTCATCGCTCCTCATAGTTCCTCATCACTCCTCGTCGCTCCTCATAGTTCCTCATCACTCCTCGTCGCTCCTTATAGTTCCTCATAGTTCCTCGTTGCTCCTCATAGTTCCTCATCGCTCCTCATAGTTCCTCGTCGCTCCTCATAGTTCCTCATTGCTCCTCATTGTTCCTCATCGCTCCTCATAGTTCCTCATCGCTCCTAATCGCTCCTCATAGTTCCTCATAGTTCCTCATCGCTCCTCTTAGTTCCTCATCACTCCTCGTCGCTCCTCATAGTTCCTCATAGTTCCTCATAGTTCCTCATCGCTCCTCGTCGCTCCTTATAGTTCCTCATAGTTCCTCATCGCTCCTCATAGTTCCTCGTCGCTCCTCATAGTTCTTCGTCGCTCCTCATAGTTCCTCATCGCTCCTCATAGATCCTCATCGCTCCTCGTCGCTCCTCATATTTCCTCGTCGCTCCTCATAGTTACTCATCACTCCTCATAGTTCCTCATCGCTCCTTGTAGTTCCTCATCGCTCCTCGTCGCTCCTCATAGTTCCTCATCACTCCTCATATTTCCTCGTCGCTCCTCATAGTTACTCATCACTCCTCATAGTTCCTCATCGCTCGTCGTTGCTCCTCATAGTTCCTCATCACTTTTCATAGTTCCTCATCGCTCCTCATAATTCCTCATCGCTTCTCTTAGTTCCTCATCGCTCCTCGTCGCTCCTCATAGTTCCTCGTCGCTCCTCATAGTTCCTCATCGCTCCTCATAGTTCCTCATCGCTCTTCGTCGTTCCTCATAGTTCCTCATCACTCCTCATAGTTCCTCATCACTCCTCGTCGCTCCTCATAGCTCCTCATCACTCCTCATAGTTCCTTATCACTCCTCGTCGCTTCTCATAGTTCCTCATCGCTCCTCATCGCTCCTCTTAGTTCCTCATCGCTCCTCATAACTCTTCGTCGCTCCTCATAGTTCCTCATCGCTCCTCGTCGCTCCTCATAGTTCCTCATCGCTCCTCATAGTTCCTCATCACTCCTCGTCCCTCCTCATAGTTCCTCATCTCTCCTCGTCGCTCCTCATAGTTCCTCATCGCTCCTCATAGTTCCTCATCGCTTCTCATAGTTCCTCATCACTCCTCATAGTTCCTCATCGCTCCTCATAGTTCTTTATCGCTCCTCATTGCTCCTTGTCGCTCCTCATAGTTCCTCATCGCTCCTCATAGTTCCTCATCACTCCTCGTCGCTCCTCATAGCTCCTCATCACTCCTCATAGTTCCTTATCACTCCTCGTCGCTTCTCATCGCTCCTCGTCACTCCTCATAGTTTCTCATCGCTCCTCGTCGCTCCTCATAGTTCCTCATCGCTCCTCATAGTTCCTCATCGCTCCTCATAGGTCCTCATCGCTCCTCGTCGCTCCTCATAGTTCCTCATCGCTCCTCGTCGCTCCTCATAGTTCCTCATCGCTCCTCATAGTTCCTCATCGCTCCTCGTAGTTCCTCGTCGCTCCTCATAGTTCCTCATCGCTCCTCATAGTTCCTCATCGCTCCTTGTCGTTCCTCATAGTTCCTCATCACTCCTGGTCACTCCTCATAGTTCCTCATAGTTCCTCATCGCTCCTCATAGTTCCTCTGCGCTCCTCATAGTTCCTCATAGTTCCTCGTCGCTCCTCATAGTTCCTCGTTGCTCCTCGTTGCTCCTCATAGTTCCTCGTAGCTCCTCATAGTTCCTCGTCGCTCCTCATAGTTCCTCGTCACTCCTCGTCGCTCCTCATAGTTCCTCGTCGCTCCTGGTCGCTCCTCGTAGTTCCTCGTGGCTCCTGGTCGCTCCTCGTAGTTCCTCGTGGCTCCTGGTCGCTCCTCGTAGTTCCTCGTCGCTCCTGGTCGCTCCTCATAGTTCCTCGTCGCTCCTCGTAGTTCCTCGTCGCTCCTCATAGTTCCTCATCACTCCTCGTCGCTCCTCATAGTTCCTCGTGGCTCCTCATAGTTCCTCGTCGCTCCTCATAGTTCCTCATCACTCCTCGTCGCTCCTCATAGTTCCTCATAGTTCCTCATCACTCCTCGTCGCTCCTCATAGTTCCTCATAGTTCCTCGTCGCTCCTCATAGTTCCTCGTCGCTCCTCATAGTTCCTCATCACTCCTCTTCGCTCCTCATAGTTCCTCGTCGCTCCTCATAGTTCCTCATCGCTCCACATAGTTCCTCATCGCTCCTCGTCGCTCTTCATAGTTCCTCGTCGCTCCTCGCCGCTCCTTATAGTTCCTCATCACTCCTCATCGCTCCTCATAGCTCCTCGTCGCTCTTCATAGTTCCTCATCGCTCCTCGTCGCTCCTTATAGTTCCTCATCACTCCTCGTCGCTCCTCATAGTTCCTCATAGTTCCTCATCGCTCCTCATAGTTCCTCATCGCTCCACATAGTTCCTCGTCGCTCCTCATAGTTCCTCGTCGCTCTTCATAGTTTCTCATCGCTCCTCGTCGCTCCTTATAGTTCCTCGTCGCTCCTGGTCGCTCCTCGTAGTTCCTCGTGGCTCCTGGTCGCTCCTCGTAGTTCCTCGTGGCTCCTGGTCGCTCCTCGTAGTTCCTCGTCGCTCCTGGTCGCTCCTCATAGTTCCTCGTCGCTCCTCGTAGTTCCTCGTCGCTCCTCATAGTTCCTCATCACTCCTCGTCGCTCCTCATAGTTCCTCGTGGCTCCTCATAGTTCCTCGTCGCTCCTCATAGTTCCTCATCACTCCTCGTCGCTCCTCATAGTTCCTCATAGTTCCTCATCACTCCTCGTCGCTCCTCATAGTTCCTCATAGTTCCTCGTCGCTCCTCATAGTTCCTCGTCGCTCCTCATAGTTCCTCATCACTCCTCTTCGCTCCTCATAGTTCCTCGTCGCTCCTCATAGTTCCTCATCGCTCCACATAGTTCCTCATCGCTCCTCGTCGCTCTTCATAGTTCCTCGTCGCTCCTCGCCGCTCCTTATAGTTCCTCATCACTCCTCATCGCTCCTCATAGCTCCTCGTCGCTCTTCATAGTTCCTCATCGCTCCTCGTCGCTCCTTATAGTTCCTCATCACTCCTCGTCGCTCCTCATAGTTCCTCATAGTTCCTCATCGCTCCTCATAGTTCCTCATCGCTCCACATAGTTCCTCGTCGCTCCTCATAGTTCCTCGTCGCTCTTCATAGTTTCTCATCGCTCCTCGTCGCTCCTTATAGTTCCTCATCACTCCTCATCGCTCCTCATAGTTCCTCATCGCTCCTCGTCGCTCTTCATAGTTCCTCATCGCTCCTCGTGCTCCTTATAGTTCCTCATCACTCCTCGTCGCTCGTCATAGTTCCTCGTGGCTCCTCATAGTTCCTAGTCGCTCCTCGTGGCTCCTCATAGTTCCTCGTCGCTCCTCATAGTTCCTCATCACTCCTCTTCGCTCCTCATGGTTCCTCATAGTTCCTCGTCGCTCCTCGTCGCTCCTCATAGTTCCTCATCGCTCCACATAGTTCGTCATCGCTCCTCGTCGCTCCTCATAGTTCCTCGTCGCTCTTCATAGTTCCTCATCGCTCCTCATCGCTCCTCATAGTTCCTCATCACTCCTCGTCGCTCCTCATAGTTCCTCATAGTTCCTCATCGCTCCTCATCGCTCCTCATAGTTCCTCATCGCTCCTCTTAGTTCCTCATCACTCCTCATCGCTCCTCATAGTTCCTCATCACTCCTCGTCGCTCCTCATAGTTCCTCATCGTTCCTCATCACTCCTCATCGCTCCTCGTCGCTTCTTATAGTTCCTCATAGTTCCTCGTTGCTCCTCATAGTTCCTCATCGCTCCTCATAGTTCCTCGTCGCTCCTCATAGTTCCTTATTGCTCCTCATACTTCCTCATCGCTCCTCATAGTTCCTCATTACTCCTCATAGTTCCTCATCACTCCTCATCGCTCCTCATAGTTCCTCATCACTCCTCGTCGCTCCTCATAGTTCCTCATCACTCCTCGTCGCTCCTTATAGTTCCTCATAGTTCCTCGTTGCTCCTCATAGTTCCTCATCGCTCCTCATCGCTCCTCATAGTTCCTCATTGCTCCTCATAGTTCCTCATTGCTCCTCATAGTTCCTCATCGCTCCTCATAGTTCCTCATCGCTCCTAATCGCTCCTCATAGTTCCTCATAGTTCCTCATCGCTCCTCTTAGTTCCTCATCACTCCTCATCGCTCCTCATAGTTCCTCATAGTTCCTTATAGTTCCTCATAGTTCCTCATCGCTCCTCGTCGCTCCTTATAGTTCCTCATAGTTCCTCATCGCTCCTCATAGTTCCTCGTCGCTCCTCATAGTTCTTCGTCGCTCCTCATAGTTCCTCATCGCTCCTCATAGATCCTCATCGCTCCTCGTCGCTCCTCATATTTCCTCGTCGCTCCTCATAGTTACTCATCACTCCTCATAGTTCCTCATCGCTCCTTGTAGTTCCTCATCGCTCCTCGTCGCTCCTCATAGTTCCTCATCACTCCTCATATTTCCTCGTCGCTCCTCATAGTTACTCATCACTCCTCATAGTTCCTCATCGCTCGTCGTTGCTCCTCATAGTTCCTCATCACTTTTCATAGTTCCTCATCGCTCCTCATAATTCCTCATCGCTTCTCTTAGTTCCTCATCGCTCCTCGTCGCTCCTCATAGTTCCTCGTCGCTCCTCATAGTTCCTCATCGCTCCTCATAGTTCCTCATCGCTCTTCGTCGTTCCTCATAGTTCCTCATCACTCCTCATAGTTCCTCATCACTCCTCGTCGCTCCTCATAGCTCCTCATCACTCCTCATAGTTCCTTATCACTCCTCGTCGCTTCTCATAGTTCCTCATCGCTCCTCATCGCTCCTCTTAGTTCCTCATCGCTCCTCATAACTCTTCGTCGCTCCTCATAGTTCCTCATCGCTCCTCGTCGCTCCTCATAGTTCCTCATCGCTCCTCATAGTTCCTCATCACTCCTCGTCCCTCCTCATAGTTCCTCATCTCTCCTCGTCGCTCCTCATAGTTCCTCATCGCTCCTCATAGTTCCTCATCGCTTCTCATAGTTCCTCATCACTCCTCATAGTTCCTCATCGCTCCTCATAGTTCTTTATCGCTCCTCATTGCTCCTTGTCGCTCCTCATAGTTCCTCATCGCTCCTCATAGTTCCTCATCACTCCTCGTCGCTCCTCATAGCTCCTCATCACTCCTCATAGTTCCTTATCACTCTTCGTCGCTTCTCATCGCTCCTCGTCACTCCTCATAGTTCCTCATCGCTCCTCGTCGCTCCTCATAGTTCCTCATCGCTCCTCATAGTTCCTCATCGCTCCTCATAGGTCCTCATCGCTCCTCGTCGCTCCTCATAGTTCCTCATCGCTCCTCGTCGCTCCTCATAGTTCCTCATCGCTCCTCATAGTTCCTCATCGCTCCTCGTAGTTCCTCGTCGCTCCTCATAGTTCCTCATCGCTCCTCATAGTTCCTCATCGCTCCTTGTCGTTCCTCATAGTTCCTCATCACTCCTGGTCACTCCTCATAGTTCCTCATAGTTCCTCATCGCTCCTCATAGTTCCTCTGCGCTCCTCATAGTTCCTCATAGTTCCTCGTCGCTCCTCATAGTTCCTCGTTGCTCCTCGTTGCTCCTCATAGTTCCTCGTAGCTCCTCATAGTTCCTCGTCGCTCCTCATAGTTCCTCGTCACTCCTCGTCGCTCCTCATAGTTCCTCGTCGCTCCTGGTCGCTCCTCGTAGTTCCTCGTGGCTCCTGGTCGCTCCTCGTAGTTCCTCGTGGCTCCTGGTCGCTCCTCGTAGTTCCTCGTCGCTCCTGGTCGCTCCTCATAGTTCCTCGTCGCTCCTCGTAGTTCCTCGTCGCTCCTCATAGTTCCTCATCACTCCTCGTCGCTCCTCATAGTTCCTCGTGGCTCCTCATAGTTCCTCGTCGCTCCTCATAGTTCCTCATCACTCCTCGTCGCTCCTCATAGTTCCTCATAGTTCCTCATCACTCCTCGTCGCTCCTCATAGTTCCTCATAGTTCCTCGTCGCTCCTCATAGTTCCTCGTCGCTCCTCATAGTTCCTCATCACTCCTCTTCGCTCCTCATAGTTCCTCGTCGCTCCTCATAGTTCCTCATCGCTCCACATAGTTCCTCATCGCTCCTCGTCGCTCTTCATAGTTCCTCGTCGCTCCTCGCCGCTCCTTATAGTTCCTCATCACTCCTCATCGCTCCTCATAGCTCCTCGTCGCTCTTCATAGTTCCTCATCGCTCCTCGTCGCTCCTTATAGTTCCTCATCACTCCTCGTCGCTCCTCATAGTTCCTCATAGTTCCTCATCGCTCCTCATAGTTCCTCATCGCTCCACATAGTTCCTCGTCGCTCCTCATAGTTCCTCGTCGCTCTTCATAGTTTCTCATCGCTCCTCGTCGCTCCTTATAGTTCCTCATCACTCCTCATCGCTCCTCATAGTTCCTCATCGCTCCTCGTCGCTCTTCATAGTTCCTCATCGCTCCTCGTGCTCCTTATAGTTCCTCATCACTCCTCGTCGCTCGTCATAGTTCCTCGTGGCTCCTCATAGTTCCTAGTCGCTCCTCGTGGCTCCTCATAGTTCCTCGTCGCTCCTCATAGTTCCTCATCACTCCTCTTCGCTCCTCATGGTTCCTCATAGTTCCTCGTCGCTCCTCATAGTTCCTCATCGCTCCACATAGTTCGTCATCGCTCCTCGTCGCTCCTCATAGTTCCTCGTCGCTCTTCATAGTTCCTCATCGCTCCTCGTCGCTCCTTATAGTTCCTCATCACTCCTCATCGCTCCTCATCGCTCCTCGTCGCTCCTTACAGTTCCTCATCACTCCTCGTCACTCCTCATAGTTCCTCATCGCTCCTCATAGTTCCTCGTCACTCCTCATAGTTCCTCGTCGCTCCTCATAGTTCCTCTTCACTCCTCATCGCTCCTCATCGCTCCTCGTCGCTCCTTATAGTTCCTCATCACTCCTCGTCGCTCCTCATAGTTCCTCATAGTTCCTCATCGCTCCTCATAGTTCCTCGTCACTCCTCATAGTTCCTCGTCGCTCCTCATAGTTCCTCGTCGCTCCTTATAGTTCCTCATCACTCCTCATCGCCCCTCATAGTTCCTCATCGCTCCTCATAGTTCCTCGTCACTCCTCATAGTTCCTCGTCACTCCTCATAGTTCCTCGTCGCTCCTCATAGTTCCTCGTCGCTCCTCATAGTTCCTCATCACTCCTCATCGCTCCTCATAGTTCCTCATCGCTCCTTATAGTTCCTCATCACTCCTCGTCGCTCCTCATAGTTCCTCATAGTTCCTCATCGCTCCTCATAGTTCCTCATCGCTCCTCATAGTTCCTCGTCACTCCTCATAGTTCCTCGTCGCTCCTCATAGTTCCTCGTCGCTCCTCATAGTTCCTCGTCGCTCCTCATAGTTCCTCATAGTTCCTCATCACTCCTCGTCGCTCCTTGTCGTTCCTCATCACTCCTCATCGCCCTCCTGTGTTTATCTTGTGTTGTTTGTTGGAGGTCGGTCGCCTTCTCAGAAGAATAGATGCGAAAGACAGTTAATGTAAAGACCATTTTTAAGGCCTCACAAGTAGCATTTCAATTCATCTCTCCATCTCCTCATAATTTACAGTGGTTTTGTTGCTTTGTGTGTGTCACGTTGAGAAAAGTGGTTTTATCGATCAGAAGTTCCCAGTTTAGATGAGGATTCATTTGTGGTTTAAATGCATATTTATATCCGTGAGTGTTTCTTTCTCTCGTTCTGCTCCACACACTCTGAGATCTTGAGCTAACACTGATGAGCAGAGTTGTATTAGTGCTGGTGTGTGTCTGTGAGCCGGTGAAGGTGTGTGTGTCCCGGGGCGTCTCGATGACCTGTGTTTGGCCTCAGATCTGCATTACACTCACAACAAGGCCTGAAGAGAACAGACAATGACATGCTGCAAGCTTTTACAATACAGATTGTCTCAAAGCAGCTTTACAGTGATAACAGGAAAATAATGCAACAAAGATAGTTTTGGCTTCACAGCAGCTCTAGAATAAAGTTAGTGTCCAAGTTTCAGTTTAAGTGTTTAAGTAAGTTCAGTGTTGATTAATGTCCGTTGTAAATCATTAGTTATCAACTTAGGGGCCGTTTACATGACACCATTTTCAACTAAAAACAGAAAAATTTTAATGCATTCTGGCCGTTTATTTACACGACAACAACGTTTTGGTGGCCTGAGATTAAGAACACAAACTATGAAATAGGTTTCAAAGTTTTTGGCTTTTGAAAACGAGATTTGAAACCCATACTGTTATCATCTCCGTGTAAACTTCAAAAACGTGAATCAGTGGCGGAAGGAACATGTGTATTATGTGTTTAGTCTCTAGGCAGGCGCGTTTGAATGTGTATGTGCGCGGGCGCGCAGACTTTCTTTACTAACTGACATTGCTAATTACTTGTCTGGTATGAATAATACAGCGTTTTTAGCCGTTTTCGCTGATCCGTCTGAACGGGAATCCTTTTGATAACATTGTCTTCTGTACAGAGGAAAAAACTTTTCTGTTCTCAGTACATCGGTGTCGTGTAAACGTACCCTTAGTTAATTTATCAATACAGCCGCTCTGGAGAAACAATAAAATGTTTTCAATGCAGGCAGATCAATAATATTAAGAATATTAAGTGTCCCCAACAAAGCAAGTCACTTCAGGGATGCGTTGTCGTCGTGTCCAGGCGCAGGTCCTCCATCAGATCTGGATACGGCCCGGATCCGGCTGACTACGGTAAACCTCGGGATAAACTGAGAGACTAACATTAACGTAGATGCCATTCTTCTTATGATGTAGCGAGTACATCAAGTGTTATAGGAAGTGTTCCCGGTTCCGGCTGACCTAATTTATGCAGCCTAATAATAATTTTTCATGATTTGAATTATAGAAATTGATAATGTGTTATGTGTATGCCAGGTTAAAGAGATGTGTTTTCAGTCTATATTTAAAGTGAAAGAGTGTCTGCTTCCCGGACAATGCTAGGAAGAATGTTCCAGAGTTCCTAATGCTTCTTCCTAATGATATCTCCCAAGGGTAGCATGTACAGTGTGTGTGTGTGTGTGTGTGTGTGAGTGAGGGTAGCATGTACAGTGTGTGTGAGTGTGTGTGTGTGTGAGGGTAGCATGTACAGAGTGAACAGCAGCGGTCCTAGTACTGAGCCTTGTGGTACGCCATACTGAACTTGTGATCGATAAGACATCTCTTCATTTACTGCTAAACTGATAACGGTCAGATAAGTATGATTTACACCATGCTAATGCAATTCCACTAATGCCAACATAGTTTTCGAGTCTATTTAAAAGAATATTGTGGTCGATAGTATCAAATGCAGCACTAAGATCGAGTAACACTAATAGCGAGATGCAACCACGATCGGATGATAAGAGCAGATCATGTGTGACTCTGATGAGAGCTGTCTCAGTGCTATGGTACGGTCTAAATCCGGACTGGAAATCCTCGCAGATTCCATTTCTTTCTAGAAAGGAACACAGTTGTGAGGATACTGCCTTTTCTAGTATCTTTGACAGAAAAGGTAGATTCGAGATCTAATTTTGTAGGATCAAGTTGCATTTTTTTCCTAAGCGGTTTAAGAATAGCCAGCTTAAACGTTTTCGGTAAGTGTCTTGATGACAATAATTAATTAATAAAATTAAGAAGAGGATATATAACTTCAGTAAGCATCTCTTTCAGTAGCTCAGTCGATAAAGGATCTAACATACACGTTGTTGATATTGATCAACGAGTTTTGTTTAACGAGTTTAGACAATTCTTCCTCTCCAATAGCAATGAATGAATGGAATTTTTTTCTCAGGGAAACTACAATGCACTAATGATTCGATACTGTAGTAGACAGTTGCATGGTTATAATTTTCTCTATAATATTATCAATCTTGCAAGTAAAGAAGTTCATAGTCATTACTGCTGTGCTGTTTGAAAACGTCTGGGGTTAAAGCTTTATTTCTCAGTAATTTGGCCTTTGTATTAAATAAATACCTAGGATGGGTTTGTTTTCTTCTAAGAGGGTCTTAAAATAAGCAGATCTAGCAGTTTTAAAAGGGATACTTCAGGATTTAGCATTAAGCTTTGTATTAGTAGAAAACCTGTAGTATTTTCGAATTACCATGCTTTCCACCCTCATATCCCCCTGAGACGTGAGATTTATGTATTTTTTGTCTGGATAAAATCCTCCGATGACGCAAAATCGTAACTTTGCGTCATCGGAGGATTTTTTGGCCAGAGACTGACTACAGCCAGTAGTAGGGGCTGTCCCGCATGTCCTCAACCCGCCCATAGAGGTTGGGATCTCACTCACAGAATGTACACATAGTGTCAGACATCTTTTTGGAAGCTAAGCTAGCAGGCTCTTGTTCTGTGGAGAAAGCTGAGTAGTAGGGGTTACCATCCTCTTTTTCCCGGACATGTCCGGCCGTCGATGTCCGGGATTCAGCTTTTGCTTTCTGCAGTCGCCATTCATTGTTCACATGCACACCTTTTGTTTCAATCTAACTGAATTGATTCCGATTGGTGAATCTGAATGTAGAGTTTACATGAACGCTAAACAAGTGATCGGTTGATGTGCGTTTTAACATTGCTAAGAAAATTCCCACTCCTCCGTGAGAGATACGAGACCGGTGGGTCTCACAGGTGTCGTTCATCAGTAATCACGCCACCGGCCTCGTGTCGTTCTCCCACGGCCCTCACTCGTCCTGCTCGCCACAGTAAACATGACTCGTGTCGTTCTCCCGCGGCCCTCACTCGTCCTGCTCGCCACAGTAAACATGACTCGTGTCGTTCTCCCGCGGCCCTCACTCGTCCTGCTCGCCACAGTAAACATGACTCGTGTCGTTCTCCCACGGCCCTCACTCGTCCTGCTCGCCACAGTAAACATGACTCGTGTCGTTCTCCCGCGGCCCTCACTCGTCCTGCTCGCCACAGTAAACATGACTCGTGTCGTTCTCCCACGGCCCTCACTCGTCCTGCTCGCCACAGTAAACATGACTCGTGTCGTTCTCCCGCGGCCCTCACTCGTCCTGCTCGCCACAGTAAACATGACTCGTGTCGTTCTCCCGCGGCCCTCACTCGTCCTGCTCGCCACAATAAACATGACATTCGTGTCGTTCTCCCGCTGCCCTCACTCGTCCTGCTCGCCACAGTAAACATGACTCGTGTCGTTCTCCCACGGCCCTCACTCGTCCTGCTCGCCACAGTAAACATGACTCGTGTCGTTCTCCCGCGGCCCTCACTCGTCCTGCTCGCCACAGTAAACATGACTCGTGTCGTTCTCCCGCGGCCCTCACTCGTCCTGCTCGCCACAGTAAACATGACTCGTGTCGTTCTCCCACGGCCCTCACTCGTCCTGCTCGCCACAGTAAACATGACTCGTGTCGTTCTCCCGCGGCCCTCACTCGTCCTGCTCGCCACAGTAAACATGACTCGTGTCGTTCTCCCACGGCCCTCACTCGTCCTGCTCGCCACAGTAAACATGACTCGTGTCGTTCTCCCGCGGCCCTCACTCGTCCTGCTCGCCACAGTAAACATGACTCGTGTCGTTCTCCCGCGGCCCTCACTCGTCCTGCTCGCCACAGTAAACATGACTCGTGTCGTTCTCCCGCGGCCCTCACTCGTCCTGCTCGCCACAGTAAACATGACTCGTGTCGTTCTCCCACGGCCCTCACTCGTCCTGCTCGCCACAGTAAACATGACTCGTGTCGTTCTCCCGCGGCCCTCACTCGTCCTGCTCGCCACAGTAAACATGACTCGTGTCGTTCTCCCGCGGCCCTCACTCGTCCTGCTCGCCACAATAAACATGACATTCGTGTCGTTCTCCCGCTGCCCTCACTCGTCCTGCTCGCCACAGTAAACATGACTCGTGTCGTTCTCCCACGGCCCTCACTCGTCCTGCTCGCCACAGTAAACATGACTCGTGTCGTTCTCCCGCGGCCCTCACTCGTCCTGCTCGCCACAGTAAACATGACTCGTGTCGTTCTCCCGCGGCCCTCACTCGTCCTGCTCGCCACAGTAAACATGACTCGTGTCGTTCTCCCGCGGCCCTCACTCGTCCTGCTCGCCACAGTAAACATGACTCGTGTCGTTCTCCCACGGCCCTCACTCGTCCTGCTCGCCACAGTAAACATGACTCGTGTCGTTCTCCCGCGGCCCTCACTCGTCCTGCTCGCCACAGTAAACATGACTCGTGTCGTTCTCACGCGGCCCTCACTCGTCCTGCTCGCCACAGTAAACATGACTCGTGTCGTTCTCCCGCGGCCCTCACTCGTCCTGCTCGCCACAGTAAACATGACTCGTGTCGTTCTCCCACGGCCCTCACTCGTCCTGCTCGCCACAGTAAACATGACTCGTGTCGTTCTCACGCGGCCCTCACTCGTCCTGCTCGCCACAGTAAACATGACTCGTGTCGTTCTCACGCGGCCCTCACTCGTCCTGCTCGCCACAGTAAACATGACTCGTGTCGTTCTCACGCGGCCCTCACTCGTCCTGCTCGCCACAGTAAACATGACTCGTGTCGTTCTCCCACGGCCCTCACTCGTCATGCTCGCCACAGTAAACATGACTCGTGTCGTTCTCCCACGGCCCTCACTCGTCCTGCTCGCCACAGTAAACATGACTCGTGTCGTTCTCCCACGGCCCTCACTCGTCCTGCTCGCCACAGTAAACATGACTCGTGTCGTTCTCCCACGGCCCTCACTCGTGCTGCTCGCCACAGTAAACATGACTCGTGTCGTTCTCCCGCGGCCCTCACTCGTCCTGCTCGCCACAGTAAACATGACTCGTGTCGTTCTCCCGCGGCCCTCACTCGTCCTGTTTGCCACAATAAACATGACTCGTGTCGTTCTCCCGCGGCCCTCACTCGTCCTGCTCGCCACAGTAAACATGACTCGTGTCGTTCTCCCGCGGCCCTCACTCGTCCTGCTCGCCACAGTAAACATGACATTCGTGTCGTTCTCCCGCTGCCCTCACTCGTCCTGGTCGCCACAGTAAACATGACTCGTGTCGTTCTCCCGCGGCCCTCACTCGTCCTGCTCGCCACAGTGAACATGACTCGTGTCGTTCTCCCGCGGCCCTCACTCGTCCTGCTCGCCACAGTAAACATGACTCGTGTCGTTCTCCCGCGGCCCTCACTCGTCCTGCTCGCCACAGTGAACATGACTCGTGTCGTTCTCCCGCGGCCCTCACTCGTCCTGCTCGCCACAGTAAACATGACTCGTGTCGTTCTCCCGCGGCCCTCACTCGTCCTGCTCGCCACAGTAAACATGACTCGTGTCGTTCTCCCACGGCCCTCACTCGTCCTGCTCGCCACAGTAAACATGACTCGTGTCGTTCTCCCGCGGCCCTCACTCGTCCTGCTCGCCACAGTAAACATGACTCGTGTCGTTCTCCCGCGGCCCTCACTCGTCCTGCTCGCCACAGTAAACATGACTCGTGTCGTTCTCCCGCGGCCCTCACTCGTCCTGCTCGCCACAGTAAACATGACTCGTGTCGTTCTCCCGCGGCCCTCACTCGTCCTGCTCGCCACAGTAAACATGACTCGTGTCGTTCTACCGCGGCCCTCACTCGTCCTGCTCGCCACAGTAAACATGACTCGTGTCGTTCTCACGCGGCCCTCACTCGTCCTGCTCGCCACAGTAAACATGACTCGTGTCGTTCTCCCACGGCCCTCACTCGTCATGCTCGCCACAGTAAACATGACTCGTGTCGTTCTCCCACGGCCCTCACTCGTCCTGCTCGCCACAGTAAACATGACTCGTGTCGTTCTCCCGCGGCCCTCACTCGTCCTGCTCGCCACAGTAAACATGACTCGTGTCGTTCTCCCGCGGCCCTCACTCGTCCTGCTCGCCACAGTAAAAATGACTCGTGTCGTTCTCCCGCGGCCCTCACTCGTCCTGCTCGCCACAGTAAACATGACTCGTGTCGTTCTCCCGCGGCCCTCACTCGTCCTGCTCGCCACAGTAAACATGACTCGTGTCGTTCTTCCGCGGCCCTCACTCGTCCTGCTCGCCACAGTAAACATGACTCGTGTCGTTCTCCCGCGGCCCTCACTCGTCCTGCTCGCCACAGTAAACATGACTCGTGTCGTTCTCCCGCGGCCCTCACTCGTCCTGCTCGCCACAGTAAACATGACTCGTGTCGTTCTCCCGCTGCCCTCACTCGTCCTGCTCGCCACAGTAAACATGACTCGTGTCGTTCTCCCGCGGCCCTCACTCGTCCTGCTCGCCACAGTAAACATGACTCGTGTCGTTCTCCCGCGGCCCTCACTCGTCCTGCTCGCCAAAGTAAACATGACTCGTGTCGTTCTCCCGCGGCCCTCACTCGTCCTGCTCGCCAAAGTAAACATGACTCGTGTCGTTCTCCCGCGGCCCTCACTCGTCCTGCTCGCCACAATAAACATGACTCGTGTCGTTCTCCCGCGGCCCTCACTCGTCCTGCTCGCCACAATAAACATGACTCGTGTCGTTCTCCCGCGGCCCTCACTCGTCCTGCTCGCCACAGTAAACATGACTCGTGTCGTTCTCCCACGGCCCTCACTCGTCCTGCTCGCCACAGTAAACATGACTCGTGTCGTTCTCCCGCTGCCCTCACTCGTCCTGCTCGCCACAGTAAACATGACTCGTGTCGTTCTCCCGCTGCCCTCACTCGTCCTGCTCTCCACAGTAAACATGACTCGTGTCGTTCTCCCGCGGCCCTCACTCGTCCTGCTCTCCACAGTAAACATGACTCGTGTCGTTCTCCCGCTGCCCTCACTCGTCCTGCTCGCCACAGTAAACATGACTCGTGTCGTTCTCCCGCGGCCCTCACTCGTCCTGCTCTCCACAGTAAACATGACTCGTGTCGTTCTCCCGCGGCCCTCACTCGTCCTGCTCGCCACAATAAACATGACTCGTGTCGTTCTCCCGCTGCCCTCACTCGTCCTGCTCTCCACAGTAAACATGACTCGTGTCGTTCTCCCGCGGCCCTCACTCGTCCTGCTCGCCACAGTAAACATGACTCGTGTCGTTCTCCCGCTGCCCTCACTCGTCCTGCTCGCCACAGTAAACATGACTCGTGTCGTTCTCCCGCGGCCCTCACTCGTCCTGCTCGCCACAGTAAACATGACTCGTGTCGTTCTCCCGCGGCCCTCACTCGTCCTGCTCGCCACAGTAAACATGACTCGTGTCGTTCTCCCGCGGCCCTCACTCGTCCTGCTCGCCACAGTAAACATGACTCGTGTCGTTCTCCCACGGCCCTCACTCGTCCTGCTCGCCACAGTAAACATGACTCGTGTCGTTCTCCCGCTGCCCTCACTCGTCCTGCTCGCCACAGTAAACATGACTCGTGTCGTTCTCCCGCTGCCCTCACTCGTCCTGCTCGCCACAGTAAACATGACTCGTGTCGTTCTCCCGCTGCCCTCACTCGTCCTGCTCGCCACAGTAAACATGACTCGTGTCGTTCTCCCGCTGCCCTCACTCGTCCTGCTCGCCACAGTAAACATGACTCGTGTCGTTCTCCCGCGGCCCTCACTCGTCCTGCTCGCCACAGTAAACATGACTCGTGTCGTTCTCCCGCGGCCCTCACTCGTCCTGCTCGCCAAAGTAAACATGACTCGCGTCGTTCTCCCGCGGCCCTCACTCGTCCTGCTCGCCACAGTAAACATGACTCGCGTCGTTCTCCCGCGGCCCTCACTCGTCCTGCTCGTCACAGTAAACATGACTCGTGTCGTTCTCCCGCGGCCCTCACTCGTCCTGCTCGCCACAGTAAAGATGACCCGTGTCGTTCTCCCGCGGCCCTCACTCGTCCTGCTCGCCACAGTAAACATGACTCGTGTCGTTCTCCCACGGCCCTCACTCGTCCTGCTCACCACAGTAAACATGACTCGCGTCGTTCTCCCGCGGCCCTCACTCGTCCTGCTCGCCACAGTAAACATGACTCGTGTCGTTCTCCCACGGCCCTCACTCGTCCTGCTCGCTACAGTAAACATGACTCGTGTCGTTCTCCCGCGGCCCTCACTCGTCCTGCTCGCCACAGTAAACATGACTCGTGTCGTTCTCCCACGGCCCTCACTCGTCCTGCTCGCCACAGTAAACATGACTCGTGTCGTTCTCCCACGGCCCTCACTCGTCCTGCTCGCCACAGTAAACATGACTCGCGTCGTTCTCCCGCGGCCCTCACTCGTCCTGCTCGCCACAGTAAACATGACTCGTGTCGTTCTCCCGCGGCCCTCACTCGTCCTGCTCGCCACAGTAAACATGACTCGTGTCGTTCTCCCACGGCCCTCACTCGTCCTGCTCGCCACAGTAAACATGACTCGTGTCGTTCTCCCACGGCCCTCACTCGTCCTGCTCGCCACAGTAAACATGACTCGCGTCGTTCTCCCGCGGCCCTCACTCGTCCTGCTCGCCACAGTAAACATGACTCGTGTCGTTCTCCCGCGGCCCTCACTCGTCCTGCTCGCCACAATAAACATGACTCGTGTCGTTCTCCCGCGGCCCTCACTCGTCCTGCTCGCCACAGTAAACATGACTCGTGTCGTTCTCCCGCGGCCCTCACTCGTCCTGCTCGCCACAGTAAACATGACTCGTGTCGTTCTCCCGCGGCCCTCACTCGTCCTGCTCGCCACAGTAAACATGACTCGTGTCGTTCTCCCACGGCCCTCACTCGTCCTGCTCGCCACAGTAAACATGACTCGTGTCGTTCTCCCACGGCCCTCACTCGTCCTGCTCGCCACAGTAAACATGACTCGCGTCGTTCTCCCGCGGCCCTCACTCGTCCTGCTCGCCACAGTAAACATGACTCGTGTCGTTCTCCCGCGGCCCTCACTCGTCCTGCTCGCCACAGTAAACATGACTCGTGTCGTTCTCCCACGGCCCTCACTCGTCCTGCTCGCCACAGTAAACATGACTCGCGTCGTTCTCCCACGGCCCTCACTCGTCCTGCTCGCCACAGTAAACATGACTCGTGTCGTTCTCCCGCGGCCCTCACTCGTCCTGCTCGCCACAGTAAACATGACTCGCGTCGTTCTCCCGCGGCCCTCACTCGTCCTGCTCGCCACAGTAAACATGACTCGTGTCGTTCTCCCGCGGCCCTCACTCGTCCTGCTCGCCACAATAAACATGACTCGTGTCGTTCTCCCGCGGCCCTCACTCGTCCTGCTCGCCACAGTAAACATGACTCGTGTCGTTCTCCCGCGGCCCTCACTCGTCCTGCTCGCCACAGTAAACATGACTCGTGTCGTTCTCCCGCGGCCCTCACTCGTCCTGCTCGCCACAGTAAACATGACTCGTGTCGTTCTCCCACGGCCCTCACTCGTCCTGCTCGCCACAGTAAACATGACTCGTGTCGTTCTCCCACGGCCCTCACTCGTCCTGCTCGCCACAGTAAACATGACTCGCGTCGTTCTCCCGCGGCCCTCACTCGTCCTGCTCGCCACAGTAAACATGACTCGTGTCGTTCTCCCGCGGCCCTCACTCGTCCTGCTCGCCACAGTAAACATGACTCGTGTCGTTCTCCCACGGCCCTCACTCGTCCTGCTCGCCACAGTAAACATGACTCGTGTCGTTCTCCCACGGCCCTCACTCGTCCTGCTCGCCACAGTAAACATGACTCGCGTCGTTCTCCCGCGGCCCTCACTCGTCCTGCTCGCCACAGTAAACATGACTCGTGTCGTTCTCCCACGGCCCTCACTCGTCCTGCTCGCCACAGTAAACACGACTCGTGTCGTTCTCCCGCGGCCCTCACTCGTCCTGCTCGCCACAGTAAACATGACTCGTGTCGTTCTCCCGCGGCCCTCACTCGTCCTGCTCGCCACAGTAAACATGACTCGTGTCGTTCTCCCACGGCCCTCACTCGTCCTGCTCGCCACAGTAAACATGACTCGTGTCGTTCTCCCGCGGCCCTCACTCGTCCTGCTCGCCACAGTAAACATGACTCGTGTCGTTCTCCCACGGCCCTCACTCGTCCTGCTCGCCACAGTAAACATGACTCGTGTCGTTCTCCCGCGGCCCTCACTCGTCCTGCTCGCCACAGTAAACATGACTCGTGTCGTTCTCCCGCGGCCCTCACTCGTCCTGCTCGCCACAGTAAACATGACTCGTGTCGTTCTCCCGCGGCCCTCACTCGTCCTGCTCGCCACAGTAAACATGACTCGTGTCGTTCTCCCGCGGCCCTCACTCGTCCTGCTCGCCACAGTAAACATGACTCGTGTCGTTCTCCCACGGCCCTCACTCGTCCTGCTCGCCACAGTAAACATGACTCGTGTCGTTCTCCCGCGGCCCTCACTCGTCCTGCTCGCCACAGTAAACATGACTCGTGTCGTTCTCCCACGGCCCTCACTCGTCTGCTCGCCACAGTAAACATGACTCGTGTCGTTCTCCCGCGGCCCTCACTCGTCCTGCTCGCCACAGTAAACATGACTCGTGTCGTTCTCCCACGGCCCTCACTCGTCCTGCTCGCCACAGTAAACATGACTCGTGTCGTTCTCCCACGGCCCTCACTCGTCCTGCTCTCCACAGTAAACATGACTCGTGTCGTTCTCCCGCGGCCCTCACTCGTCCTGCTCGCCACAGTAAACATGACTCGTGTCGTTCTCCCACGGCCCTCACTCGTCTGCTCGCCACAGTAAACATGACTCGTGTCGTTCTCCCGCGGCCCTCACTCGTCCTGCTCGCCACAGTAAACATGACTCGTGTCGTTCTCCCGCGGCCCTCACTCGTCCTGCTCGCCACAGTAAACATGACTCGCGTCGTTCCCCCGCGGCCCTCACTCGTCCTGCTCGCCACAGTAAACATGACTCGTGTCGTTCTCCCGCGGCCCTCACTCGTCCTGCTCGCCACAGTAAACATGACTCGCGTCGTTCCCCCGCGGCCCTCACTCGTCCTGCTCGCCACAGTAAACATGACTCGTGTCGTTCTCCCGCGGCCCTAGCCTCGTCCTGCTCGCCACAGTAAACATAATGAATGACGACTGTAGAACGCAGAAGCCGAATCCCGGACATTTTGGGCGATCTCGAAATCCCGGGCAGACTCGTCACGGAGACTCACTAGTAGCCTAGACTTGTTGTTTAACTACTGCACTCTGTTACCGGTAGGCGTGGCCTCCTAGGGCAGCGAAGCAAATGCATTCTGGGAGTTGTTGTCTTTCATCCACATAAGCCAAAAATACATTTTCTGGCTTTTCTCAGTCTAGAAAGCTCCAAATTCAAAAATAATTTCACATTTCTTCTACATAAATGACCCATTTTAAATACACATTCATCTTTCCAGAGGTGAAGTATCCCTTTAAGGCCTTTCTGTATGCAATAATGCTTTCTTTCCACGAAATACGAAAAACCTTTTAGTTTTGTTTTCTTCCAGTTACGCTGCATTTTTCGGGCTGTTGTCTTAAGTGCCAAAGTGTGTGTGTGTGTGTGTGTGTGTGTGTGTGTGTGTGTGTGTGTGTGTGTGTGGACTTATGATTTGTCCTTTTTGACTCAGATAATTCTGAGTCATTCTCAGACAATAAGGTAATTTGTTTCCAAATGGAGCATGGCCGCTGACACAAGGCAGATAAATATTACTTATAATTATAACTATTATATCTTAAAACAACATCAGCACAATCAAAAATAGCTTACATAAACTTTATAGTAATTTACTTAGTCATCTTGAAATAACTCAGCCTATATACTGTATATGTGTGTGTCTGTGTATACAGTATATATGTAAGGGATAATGTACATCCAGCCGGCTGTTCTCTCAGAATCTTCCAGGGATCTTCCATCAGCCTGAAGGGGTTTATTCTGACATCACACACACACACACACACACACACACACCTGAAGTGGTTTATTCTGACATCACACACACACACACACACACACACACACACCTGAAGGGGTTTATTTTGACATCACACACACACACACACACACACACACACACACACACACACACACACACACACACACACACACACCTGAAGGGGTTTATTCTGACATCACACACACACACACACACACACACACCTGAAGGGGTTTATTCTGACATCACACTCACACACACACACACACACACACACACACACCTGAAGGGGTTTATTCTGACATCACACACACACACCTGAAGGGGTTTATTCTGACATCACACACACACGCACACACACACACACACCTGAAGTGGTTTATTCTGACACACACACACACACACACCTGAAGGGGTTTATTCTGAGAGAACAACCGGCTGGATGTTCATTATCCCGCTTATTACACGGACTCTTGCCACATCAGTAAATAATTAGACATGAAATATTGGTCTGAGTTGAAATACTTTATTAGGTGTTTAAAGCTTAGCTTGCACGGAGAGAGCAGTTTCAGCGGCGAGTTCAAACTAGACGGACATTTAAGAGATACGTTACAGTCATACCACTTATTACACAGCATCTCACTGCATAAATAATTATGGGGATAAGATATATTGATTTCAGATTAAACTGTTTTAAAATCGTACCTGTTTGTATCTCACAATCCAACAGTGTACAAAACAATAGTCACAAAATGGCAACATCATCGTTTGTGTGAAACGAGAGAGCGAGTCTGCGATACTGGACGGCATAATTAAATAACTACACTAAATATTGATTCGACTGAGTTTTATTATTTTATTAGCTCACCAAACGCAAAACTTCCACGAAGAAAAAACGTTCCTAGCGAGCGTATAGCGCTGATGACTTCAGTAACCCGGATGAGCCTGTATATATATATTAAATGTACATTACAAATAATTAAAGTCCCCCTGTGGTGAAAATCAAGCTTTATGTCTATGTGGTGTTTTTAATATGCTTCATATTAAATTCATAAGTCGACAGCATTGCTGAGTATTTTCTCCTTAAAACTGCAGTGAACCAAAGAGTGGATCGTCAACCAGTGGATCTCTGAGCTGAGTGAGTGAGTGGAGGCGGGGCTCATTTGCATATACATAGAACCACGTATACTAAATGAGGCGAGGGTGTCGAGTTACATTCAAGAGATTTTAAGTAAGGCATGAAGAATTTCGAAGAAAAAAATGTTTAAATATGTCATTTTGGTGATCAAAGATGAGTTTTAAGGGATACAATTATTGACTACAGGGGGACTTTATATTAAATGTGAAATTATACTACTGATTTAAACTGATTATTTGGATTGATTATATTTTATAGAGGCATTTAAAGTAAAAATAAAGCATGGTATTTTTTGTGCAGATTGGTCGATATTCAAATGAATAACAAAATTGTTATTATTGTCTTGAAAATTTAAAAAAAGGTCCATACTTGCTTAATGTCAAAAATGTAAACAATATCACCTCAATGAAACCAGGACGATCCAGAACAAACTGTCCAGGGTTCATTTGTGACGGACCTGCTGGTGAATTTCAATGTTTTGGTTGCTCAACGTTTCAAAAGGGATCTGTTCATCAGCGATTGTTCTGTCTTGACTTAACCTCATCTTTGGTAAGGTAAACAACATGATTGACAATTTGTCCACATTTGCATAATGAACCTGTTGGCATGTATTAGGTTTGGATCTGAATGCTGTTCACGCCACAGAAACCAAACACACTGAGGACAACAAGCTCAGTAGAACTGGTCACTAATTAATTGTAATTAAAATGTGTGCAGATTTTAGAAGTTAGCATGCTACTGAAATGAATGACTGAGGCTGGTGGGTCCATTCAGCTGATCTGGGTTCAGTGCGTCTGTCAAAGCGACAGTGACCCTCTTCACCCGCAAATAACCCGCAAATTGAGTCACAGTAAACATGACTCGTGTCGTTCTCCCGCGGCCCTCACTCGTCCTGCTCGCCACAGTAAAGATGACCCGTGTCGTTCTCCCGCGGCCCTCACTCGTCCTGCTCGCCACAGTAAACATGACTCGTGTCGTTCTCCCACGGCCCTCACTCGTCCTGCTCGCCACAGTAAACATGACTCGCGTCGTTCTCCCGCGGCCCTCACTCGTCCTGCTCGCCACAGTAAACATGACTCGTGTCGTTCTCCCACGGCCCTCAATCGTCCTGCTCGCTACAGTAAACATGACTCGTGTCGTTCTCCCGCGGCCCTCACTCGTCCTGCTCGCCACAGTAAACATGACTCGTGTCGTTCTCCCGCGGCCCTCACTCGTCCTGCTCGCCACAGTAAACATGACTCGTGTCGTTCTCCCGCGGCCCTCACTCGTCCTGCTCGCCACAGTAAACATGACTCGTGTCGTTCTCCCACGGCCCTCACTCGTCCTGCTCGCCACAGTAAACATGACTCGTGTCGTTCTCCCGCGGCCCTCACTCGTCCTGCTCGCCACAGTAAACATGACTCGTGTCGTTCTCCCGCGGCCCTCACTCGTCCTGCTCGCCACAGTAAACATGACTCGTGTCGTTCTCCCACGGCCCTCACTCGTCCTGCTCGCCACAGTAAACATGACTCGTGTCGTTCTCCCACGGCCCTCACTCGTCCTGCTCGCCACAGTAAACATGACTCGCGTCGTTCTCCCGCGGCCCTCACTCGTCCTGCTCGCCACAGTAAACATGACTCGTGTCGTTCTCCCGCGGCCCTCACTCGTCCTGCTCGCCACAATAAACATGACTCGTGTCGTTCTCCCGCGGCCCTCACTCGTCCTGCTCGCCACAGTAAACATGACTCGTGTCGTTCTCCCGCGGCCCTCACTCGTCCTGCTCGCCACAGTAAACATGACTCGTGTCGTTCTCCCGCGGCCCTCACTCGTCCTGCTCGCCACAGTAAACATGACTCGTGTCGTTCTCCCACGGCCCTCACTCGTCCTGCTCGCCACAGTAAACATGACTCGTGTCGTTCTCCCACGGCCCTCACTCGTCCTGCTCGCCACAGTAAACATGACTCGCGTCGTTCTCCCGCGGCCCTCACTCGTCCTGCTCGCCACAGTAAACATGACTCGTGTCGTTCTCCCGCGGCCCTCACTCGTCCTGCTCGCCACAGTAAACATGACTCGTGTCGTTCTCCCACGGCCCTCACTCGTCCTGCTCGCCACAGTAAACATGACTCGCGTCGTTCTCCCACGGCCCTCACTCGTCCTGCTCGCCACAGTAAACATGACTCGTGTCGTTCTCCCGCGGCCCTCACTCGTCCTGCTCGCCACAGTAAACATGACTCGCGTCGTTCTCCCGCGGCCCTCACTCGTCCTGCTCGCCACAGTAAACATGACTCGTGTCGTTCTCCCGCGGCCCTCACTCGTCCTGCTCGCCACAATAAACATGACTCGTGTCGTTCTCCCGCGGCCCTCACTCGTCCTGCTCGCCACAGTAAACATGACTCGTGTCGTTCTCCCGCGGCCCTCACTCGTCCTGCTCGCCACAGTAAACATGACTCGTGTCGTTCTCCCACGGCCCTCACTCGTCCTGCTCGCCACAGTAAACATGACTCGTGTCGTTCTCCCACGGCCCTCACTCGTCCTGCTCGCCACAGTAAACATGACTCGCGTCGTTCTCCCGCGGCCCTCACTCGTCCTGCTCGCCACAGTAAACATGACTCGTGTCGTTCTCCCGCGGCCCTCACTCGTCCTGCTCGCCACAGTAAACATGACTCGTGTCGTTCTCCCACGGCCCTCACTCGTCCTGCTCGCCACAGTAAACATGACTCGTGTCGTTCTCCCACGGCCCTCACTCGTCCTGCTCGCCACAGTAAACATGACTCGCGTCGTTCTCCCGCGGCCCTCACTCGTCCTGCTCGCCACAGTAAACATGACTCGTGTCGTTCTCCCACGGCCCTCACTCGTCCTGCTCGCCACAGTAAACATGACTCGTGTCGTTCTCCCGCGGCCCTCACTCGTCCTGCTCGCCACAGTAAACATGACTCGTGTCGTTCTCCCACGGCCCTCACTCGTCCTGCTCGCCACAGTAAACATGACTCGTGTCGTTCTCCCGCGGCCCTCACTCGTCCTGCTCGCCACAGTAAACATGACTCGTGTCGTTCTCCCGCGGCCCTCACTCGTCTGCTCGCCACAGTAAACATGACTCGTGTCGTTCTCCCGCGGCCCTCACTCGTCCTGCTCGCCACAGTAAACATGACTCGTGTCGTTCTCCCGCGGCCCTCACTCGTCCTGCTCGCCACAGTAAACATGACTCGTGTCGTTCTCCCGCGGCCCTCACTCGTCCTGCTCGCCACAGTAAACATGACTCGTGTCGTTCTCACGCGGCCCTCACTCGTCCTGCTCGCCACAGTAAACATGACTCGTGTCGTTCTCCCGCGGCCCTCACTCGTCCTGCTCGCCACAGTAAACATGACTCGTGTCGTTCTCCCGCGGCCCTCACTCGTCCTGCTCGCCACAGTAAACATGACTCGTGTCGTTCTCCCGCGGCCCTCACTCGTCCTGCTCGCCACAGTAAACATGACTCGCGTCGTTCCCCCGCGGCCCTCACTCGTCCTGCTCGCCACAGTAAACATGACTCGTGTCGTTCTCCCGCGGCCCTCACTCGTCCTGCTCGCCACAGTAAACATGACTCGCGTCGTTCCCCCGCGGCCCTCACTCGTCCTGCTCGCCACAGTAAACATGACTCGTGTCGTTCTCCCGCGGCCCTAGCCTCGTCCTGCTCGCCACAGTAAACATAATGAATGACGACTGTAGAACGCAGAAGCCGAATCCCGGACATTTTGGGCGATCTCGAAATCCCGGGCAGACTCGTCACGGAGACTCACTAGTAGCCTAGACTTGTTGTTTAACTACTGCACTCTGTTACCGGTAGGCGTGGCCTCCTAGGGCAGCGAAGCAAATGCATTCTGGGAGTTGTTGTCTTTCATCCACATAAGCCAAAAATACATTTTCTGGCTTTTCTCAGTCTAGAAAGCTCCAAATTCAAAAATAATTTCACATTTCTTCTACATAAATGACCCATTTTAAATACACATTCATCTTTCCAGAGGTGAAGTATCCCTTTAAGGCCTTTCTGTATGCAATAATGCTTTCTTTCCACGAAATACGAAAAACCTTTTAGTTTTGTTTTCTTCCAGTTACGCTGCATTTTTCGGGCTGTTGTCTTAAGTGCCAAAGTGTGTGTGTGTGTGTGTGTGTGTGTGTGTGTGTGTGTGTGTGTGTGGACTTATGATTTGTCCTTTTTGACTCAGATAATTCTGAGTCATTCTCAGACAATAAGGTAATTTGTTTCCAAATGGAGCATGGCCGCTGACACAAGGCAGATAAATATTACTTATAATTATAACTATTATATCTTAAAACAACATCAGCACAATCAAAAATAGCTTACATAAACTTTATAGTAATTTACTTAGTCATCTTGAAATAACTCAGCCTATATACTGTATATGTGTGTGTCTGTGTATACAGTATATATGTAAGGGATAATGTACATCCAGCCGGCTGTTCTCTCAGAATCTTCCAGGGATCTTCCATCAGCCTGAAGGGGTTTATTCTGACATCACACACACACACACACACACACACACCTGAAGTGGTTTATTCTGACATCACACACACACACACACACACACACACACACCTGAAGGGGTTTATTTTGACATCACACACACACACACACACACACACACACACACACACACACACACACACACACACACACACACACACACACCTGAAGGGGTTTATTCTGACATCACACACACACACACACACACACACACCTGAA
Source organism: Rhinichthys klamathensis goyatoka (assembly GCF_029890125.1). Classification (NCBI taxonomy): domain Eukaryota; kingdom Metazoa; phylum Chordata; class Actinopteri; order Cypriniformes; family Leuciscidae; genus Rhinichthys; species Rhinichthys klamathensis. The sequence goes on along the minus strand of NW_026607127.1, from coordinate 151,851 downwards.
GGGGTTTATTCTGACATCACACTCACACACACACACACACACACACACACACACCTGAAGGGGTTTATTCTGACATCACACACACACACCTGAAGGGGTTTATTCTGACATCACACACACACGCACACACACACACACACCTGAAGTGGTTTATTCTGACACACACACACACACACACCTGAAGGGGTTTATTCTGAGAGAACAACCGGCTGGATGTTCATTATCCCGCTTATTACACGGACTCTTGCCACATCAGTAAATAATTAGACATGAAATATTGGTCTGAGTTGAAATACTTTATTAGGTGTTTAAAGCTTAGCTTGCACGGAGAGAGCAGTTTCAGCGGCGAGTTCAAACTAGACGGACATTTAAGAGATACGTTACAGTCATACCACTTATTACACAGCATCTCACTGCATAAATAATTATGGGGATAAGATATATTGATTTCAGATTAAACTGTTTTAAAATCGTACCTGTTTGTATCTCACAATCCAACAGTGTACAAAACAATAGTCACAAAATGGCAACATCACCGTTTGTGTGAAACGAGAGAGCGAGTCTGCGATACTGGACGGCATAATTAAATAACTACACTAAATATTGATTCGACTGAGTTTTATTATTTTATTAGCTCACCAAACGCAAAACTTCCACGAAGAAAAAACGTTCCTAGCGAGCGTATAGCGCTGATGACTTCAGTAACCCGGATGAGCCTGTATATATATATTAAATGTACATTACAAATAATTAAAGTCCCCCTGTGGTGAAAATCAAGCTTTATGTCTATGTGGTGTTTTTAATATGCTTCATATTAAATTCATAAGTCGACAGCATTGCTGAGTATTTTCTCCTTAAAACTGCAGTGAACCAAAGAGTGGATCGTCAACCAGTGGATCTCTGAGCTGAGTGAGTGAGTGGAGGCGGGGCTCATTTGCATATACATAGAACCACGTATACTAAATGAGGCGAGGGTGTCGAGTTACATTCAAGAGATTTTAAGTAAGGCATGAAGAATTTCGAAGAAAAAAATGTTTAAATATGTCATTTTGGTGATCAAAGATGAGTTTTAAGGGATACAATTATTGACTACAGGGGGACTTTATATTAAATGTGAAATTATACTACTGATTTAAACTGATTATTTGGATTGATTATATTTTATAGAGGCATTTAAAGTAAAAATAAAGCATGGTATTTTTTGTGCAGATTGGTCGATATTCAAATGAATAACAAAATTGTTATTATTGTCTTGAAAATTTAAAAAAAGGTCCATACTTGCTTAATGTCAAAAATGTAAACAATATCACCTCAATGAAACCAGGACGATCCAGAACAAACTGTCCAGGGTTCATTTGTGACGGACCTGCTGGTGAATTTCAATGTTTTGGTTGCTCAACGTTTCAAAAGGGATCTGTTCATCAGCGATTGTTCTGTCTTGACTTAACCTCATCTTTGGTAAGGTAAACAACATGATTGACAATTTGTCCACATTTGCATAATGAACCTGTTGGCATGTATTAGGTTTGGATCTGAATGCTGTTCACGCCACAGAAACCAAACACACTGAGGACAACAAGCTCAGTAGAACTGGTCACTAATTAATTGTAATTAAAATGTGTGCAGATTTTAGAAGTTAGCATGCTACTGAAATGAATGACTGAGGCTGGTGGGTCCATTCAGCTGATCTGGGTTCAGTGCGTCTGTCAAAGCGACAGTGACCCTCTTCACCCGCAAATAACCCGCAAATTGAGTGAGAACAGCCTCATGATGTCGAATGACACCGTCTCTTAATTTATTTTGGCAGACCGATGGTTCTAGACGGCACTTTGAGTTTGTTGTTGTCGATGGGTGGCACACAGCGGAGTGTAAAGGTTAGCTCTCTCTCTGTAACACACACACACACACACATGAAGAGCCCTGTGTGCCTCTGTCTGGCTCCTGTGCTGATAGTTACACATGCCCACACACTCCACACACTCCACACACTCATGCCCACACACTCCACACACTCATGCCCACACACTCCACACACTCATGCCCACACACTCCACACACTCATGCCCACACACTCCACACACTCATGCCCACACACTCCACACACTCATGCCCACACACTCCACACACTCATGCCCACACACTCCACACACTCATGCCCACACACTCATGCCCACACACTCCACACACTCATGCCCACACACTCATGCCCACACACTCATGCCCACACACTCCACACACTCATGCCCACACACTCCACACACTCATGCCCACACACTCATGCCCACACACTCATGCCCACACACTCCTGTGCTGATAGTAACTCATGCCCACACACTCCTGTGCCACACACTCCTGTGCTGATAGTAACTCATGCCCACACACTCCTGTGCCACACACTCCTGTGCTGATAGTAACTCATGCCCACACACTCCTGTGCCACACACTCCTGTGCTGATAATAACTCATGCCCACACACTCCTGTGCTGATAGTAACTCATGCCCACACACTCCTGTGCCACACACTCCTGTGCTGATAGTAACTCATGCCCACACACTCATGCCCACACACTCATGCCCACACACTCCTGTGCTGATAGTAACTCATGCCCACACACTCCTGTGCCACACACTCCTGTGCTGATAATAACTCATGCCCACACACTCCTGTGCCACACACTCCTGTGCTGATAGTAACTCATGCCCACACACTCCTGTGCCACACACTCCTGTGCTGATAGTAACTCATGCCCACACACTCCTGTGCCACACACTCCTGTGCTGATAACTCATGCCCACACACTCCTGTGCCACACACTCCTGTGCTGATAGTAACTCATGCCCACACACTCCTCTGCTGATAGTAACTCATGCCCACACACTCCTGTGCTGATAGTAACTCATGCCCACACACTCCTGTGCTGATAATAACTCATGCCCACACACTCCTGTGCTGATAGTAACTCATGCCCACACACTCCTGTGCTGATAGTAACTCATGCCCACACACTCCTGTGCCACACACTCCTGTGCTGATAGTAACTCATGCCCACACACTCCTGTGCCACACACTCCTGTGCTGATAACTCATGCCCACACACTCCTGTGCCACACACTCCTGTGCTGATAGTAACTCATGCCCACACACTCCTCTGCTGATAGTAACTCATGCCCACACACTCCTGTGCTGATAGTAACTCATGCCCACACACTCCTGTGCTGATAGTAACTCATGCCCACACACTCCTGTGCCACACACTCCTGTGCTGATAGTAACTCATGCCCACACACTCCTGTGCTGATAGTAACTTATGCCCACACACTCCTGTGCTGATAGTAACTCATGCCCACACACTCCTGTGCCACACACTCCTGTGCTGATAGTAACTCATGCCCACACACTCCTGTGCTGATAGTAACTCATGCCCACACACTCCTGTGCTGATAGTAACTCATGCCCACACACTCCTGTGCCACACACTCCTGTGCTGATAGTAACTCATGCCCACACACTCCTGTGCTGATAGTAACTCATGCCCACACACTCCTGTGCTGATAGTAACTCATGCCCACACACTCCTGTGCTGATAGTAACTTATGCCCACACACTCCTGTGCTGATAGTAACTCATGCCCACACACTCCTGTGCTGATAGTAACTCATGCCCACACACTCCTGTGCTGATAGTAACTCATGCCCACACACTCCTGTGCTGATAGTAACTCATGCCCACACACTCCTGTGCTGATAACTCATGCCCACACACTCCTGTGCTGATAGTAACTCATGCCCACACACTCCTGTGCTGACAACTCATGCCCACACACTCCTGTGCTGATAGTAACTCATGCCCACACACTCCTGTGCTGATAGTAACTCATGCCCACACACTCCTGTGCTGATAACTCATGCCCACACACCCCTGTGCTGATAGTAACTCATGCCCACACACTCCTGTGCTGATAACTCATGCCCACACACTCCTGTGCTGATAGTAACTCATGCCCACACACTCCTGTGCTGATAGTAACTCATGCCCACACACTCCTGTGCTGATAGTAACTCATGCCCACACACTCCTGTGCTGATAGTAACTCATGCCCACACACTCCTGTGCTGATAACTCATGCCCACACACTCCTGTGCTGATAGTAACTCATGCCCACACACTCCTGTGCTGATAGTAACTCATGCCCACACACTCCTGTGCTGATAACTCATGCCCACACACTCCTGTGCTGATAGTAACTCATGCCCACACACTCCTGTGCTGACAACTCATGCCCACACACCCCTGTGCTGATAGTAACTTATGCCCACACACTCCTGTGCTGATAACTCATGCCCACACACTCCTGTGCTGATAACTCATGCCCACACACTCCTGTGCTGATAACTCATGCCCACACACTCCTGTGCTGATAGTAACTCATGCCCACACACTCCTGTGCTGATAGTAACTCATGCCCACACACTCCTGTGCTGACAACTCATGCCCACACACCCCTGTGCTGATAGTAACTTATGCCCACACACTCCTGTGCTGATAACTCATGCCCACACACCCCTGTGCTGATAGTAACTTATGCCCACACACCCCTGTGCTGATAACTCATGCCCACACACTCCTGTGCTGATAGTAACTCATGCCCACACACTCCTGTGCTGATAACTCATGCCCACACACTCCTGTGCTGATAGTAACTCATGCCCACACACTCCTGTGCTGATAGTAACTCATGCCCACACACTCCTGTGCTGATAGTAACTCATGCCCACACACTCCTGTGCTGATAGTAACTCATGCCCACACACTCCTGTGCTGATAACTCATGCCCACACACTCCTGTGCTGATAGTAACTCATGCCCACACACTCCTGTGCCGATAGTAACTCATGCCCACACACTCCTGTGCCACACACTCCTGTGCTGATAGTAACTCATGCCCACACACTCCTGTGCCACACACTCCTGTGCCACACACTCCTGTGCTGACAACTCATGCCCAAACACTCCTGTGCCACACACTCCTGTGCTGATAGTAACTCATGCCCACACACTCCTGTGCTGATAGTAACTCATGCCCACACACTACTGTGCCACACACTCCTGTGCTGATAGTAACTAATGCCCACACACTCCTGTGCTGATAGTAACTCATGCCCACACACTCCTGTGCTGATAGTAACTCATGCCCACACACTCCTGTGCTGATAACTCATGCCCACACACTCCTGTGCTGATAGTAACTCATGCCCACACACTCCTGTGCTGATAGTAACTCATGCCCACACACTCCTGTGCTGATAGTAACTCATGCCCACACACTCCTGTGCTGATAGTAACTCATGCCCACACACTCCTGTGCCACACACTCCTGTGCTGATAGTAACTCATGCCCACACACTCCTCTGCTGATAGTAACTCATGCCCACACACTCCTGTGCTGATAGTAACTCATGCCCACACACTCCTGTGCTGATAATAACTCATGCCCACACACTCCTGTGCTGATAGTAACTCATGCCCACACACTCCTGTGCCACACACTCCTGTGCTGATAGTAACTCATGCCCACACACTCCTGTGCTGATAGTAACTTATGCCCACACACTCCTGTGCTGATAGTAACTCATGCCCACACACTCCTGTGCTGATAGTAACTCATGCCCACACACTCCTGTGCCACACACTCCTGTGCTGATAGTAACTCATGCCCACACACTCCTGTGCTGATAACTCATGCCCACACACTCCTGTGCTGATAGTAACTCATGCCCACACACTCCTGTGCCGATAGTAACTCATGCCCACACACTCCTGTGCCACACACTCCTGTGCTGATAGTAACTCATGCCCACACACTCCTGTGCCACACACTCCTGTGCCACACACTCCTGTGCTGACAACTCATGCCCAAACACTCCTGTGCCACACACTCCTGTGCTGATAGTAACTCATGCCCACACACTCCTGTGCTGATAGTAACTCATGCCCACACACTCCTGTGCCACACACTCCTGTGCTGATAGTAACTCATGCCCACACACTCCTGTGCTGATAGTAACTCATGCCCACACACTCCTGTGCTGATAGTAACTCATGCCCACACACTCCTGTGCTGATAGTAACTCATGCCCACACACTCCTGTGCCACACACTCCTGTGCTGATAGTAACTCATGCCCACACACTCCTCTGCTGATAGTAACTCATGCCCACACACTCCTGTGCTGATAGTAACTCATGCCCACACACTCCTGTGCTGATAATAACTCATGCCCACACACTCCTGTGCTGATAGTAACTCATGCCCACACACTCCTGTGCTGATAGTAACTCATGCCCACACACTCCTGTGCTGATAGTAACTCATGCCCACACACTCCTGTGCTGATAGTAACTCATGCCCACACACTCCTGTGCCACACACTCCTGTGCTGATAGTAACTCATGCCCACACACTCCTGTGCTGATAACTCATGCCCACACACTCCTGTGCCACACACTCCTGTGCTGATAGTAACTCATGCCCACACACTCCTGTGCATATAACTCATGCCCACACACTCCTGTGCCACACACTCCTGTGCTGATAACTCATGCCCACACACTCCTGTGCCACACACTCCTGTGCTGATAACTCATGCCCACACACTCCTGTGCCACACACTCCTCTGCTGATAGTAACTCATGCCCACACACTCCTGTGCTGATAGTAACTCATGCCCACACACTCCTGTGCTGATAATAACTCATGCCCACACACTCCTGTGCTGATAGTAACTCATGCCCACACACTCCTGTGCCACACACTCCTGTGCTGATAGTAACTCATGCCCACACACTCCTGTGCTGATAGTAACTTATGCCCACACACTCCTGTGCTGATAGTAACTCATGCCCACACATTCCTGTGCCACACACTCCTGTGCTGATAGTAACTCATGCCCACACACTCCTGTGCTGATAGTAACTCATGCCCACACACTCCTGTGCCACACACTCCTGTGCTGATAGTAACTCATGCCCACACACTCCTGTGCTGATAGTAACTCATGCCCACACACTCCTGTGCTGATAGTAACTCATGCCCACACACTCCTGTGCTGATAGTAACTCATGCCCACACACTCCTGTGCTGATAGTAACTCATGCCCACACACTCCTGTGCTGATAGTAACTTATGCCCACACACTCCTGTGCTGATAGTAACTCATGCCTACACACTCCTGTGCTGATAGTAACTCATGCCCACACACTCCTGTGCTGATAGTAACTCATGCCCACACACTCCTGTGCTGATAGTAACTCATGCCCACACACTCCTGTGCTGATAGTAACTCATGCCCACACACTCCTGTGCTGATAGTAACTCATGCCCACACACTCCTGTGCTGATAGTAACTCATGCCCACACACTCCTGTGCTGATAGTAACTCATGCCCACACACTCCTGTGCTGATAGTAACTCATGCCCACACACTCCTGTGCTGATAGTAACTCATGCCCACACACTCTTGTGCTGATAGTAACTCATGCCCACACACTCTTGTGCTGATAACTCATGCCCACACACTCCTGTGCTGATAGTAACTCATGCCCACACACTCCTGTGCTGACAACTCATGCCCACACACTCCTGTGCTGATAGTAACTCATGCCCACACACCCCTGTGCTGATAGTAACTCATGCCCACACACTCCTGTGCTGATAACTCATGCCCACACACTCCTGTGCTGATAGTAACTCATGCCCACACACTCCTGTGCTGATAGTAACTCATGCCCACACACTCCTGTGCTGATAGTAACTCATGCCCACACACTCCTGTGCTGATAGTAACTCATGCCCACACACTCCTGTGCTGATAACTCATGCCCACACACTCCTGTGCTGATAGTAACTCATGCCCACACACTCCTGTGCTGATAGTAACTCATGCCCACACACTCCTGTGCTGATAGTAACTCATGCCCACACACTCCTGTGCTGATAGTAACTCATGCCCACACACTCCTGTGCTGATAGTAACTCATGCCCACACACTCCTGTGCTGATAGTAACTCATGCCCACACACTCCTGTGCTGATAGTAACTCATGCCCACACACTCCTGTGCTGATAGTAACTCATGCCCACACACTCCTGTGCTGATAGTAACTCATGCCCACACACTCCTGTGCTGATAGTAACTCATGCCCACACACTCCTGTGCTGATAACTCATGCCCACACACTCCTGTGCTGATAGTAACTCATGCCCACACACTCCTGTGCTGATAGTAACTCATGCCCACACACTCCTGTGCTGATAGTAACTCATGCCCACACACTCCTGTGCTGATAGTAACTCATGCCCACACACTCCTGTGCTGATAGTAACTCATGCCCACACACTCCTGTGCTGATAGTAACTCATGCCCACACACTCCTGTGCTGATAGTAACTCATGCCCACACACTCCTGTGCTGATAGTAACTCATGCCCACACACTCCTGTGCTGATAGTAACTCATGCCCACACACTCCTGTGCTGATAGTAACTCATGCCCACACACTCCTGTGCCACACACTCCTGTGCTGATAGTAACTCATGCCCACACACTCCTGTGCTGATAGTAACTCATGCCCACACACTCCTGTGCTGATAGTAACTCATGCCCACACACTCCTGTGCTGATAGTAACTCATGCCCACACACTCCTGTGCTGATAGTAACTTATGCCCACACACTCCTGTGCTGATAGTAACTCATGCCCACACACTCCTGTGCTGATAGTAACTCATGCCCACACACTCCTGTGCTGATAGTAACTCATGCCCACACACTCCTGTGCTGATAGTAACTCATGCCCACACACTCCTGTGCTGATAGTAACTCATGCCCACACACTCCTGTGCTGATAGTAACTCATGCCCACACACTCCTGTGCTGATAGTAACTCATGCCCACACACTCCTGTGCTGATAGTAACTCATGCCCACACACTCCTGTGCTGATAGTAACTCATGCCCACACACTCCTGTGCTGATAACTCATGCCCACACACTCCTGTGCTGATAGTAACTCATGCCCACACACTCCTGTGCTGACAACTCATGCCCACACACTCCTGTGCTGATAGTAACTCATGCCCACACACTCCTGTGCTGATAGTAACTTATGCCCACACACTCCTGTGCTGATAGTAACTTATGCCCACACACTCCTGTGCTGATAGTAACTCATGCCCACACACTCCTGTGCTGATAGTAACTCATGCCCACACACTCCTGTGCTGATAGTAACTTATGCCCACACACTCCTGTGCTGATAACTCATGCCCACACACCCCATGTGCTGATAGTAACTCATGCCCACACACTCCTGTGCTGATAACTCATGCCCACACACTCCTGTGCTGATAGTAACTCATGCCCACACACTCCTGTGCTGATAGTAACTCATGCCCACACACTCCTGTGCTGATAGTAACTCATGCCCACACACTCCTGTGCTGATAGTAACTCATGCCCACACACTCCTGTGCTGATAACTCATGCCCACACACTCCTGTGCTGATAGTAACTCATGCCCACACACTCCTGTGCTGATAGTAACTCATGCCCACACACTCCTGTGCTGATAACTCATGCCCACACACTCCTGTGCTGATAGTAACTCATGCCCACACACTCCTGTGCTGACAACTCATGCCCACACACCCCTGTGCTGATAGTAACTTATGCCCACACACTCCTGTGCTGATAACTCATGCCCACACACTCCTGTGCTGCTAACTCATGCCCACACACTCCTGTGCTGATAACTCATGCCCACACACTCCTGTGCTGATAGTAACTCATGCCCACACACTCCTGTGCTGACAACTCATGCCCACACACCCCTGTGCTGATAGTAACTTATGCCCACACACTCCTGTGCTGATAACTCATGCCCACACACCCCTGTGCTGATAGTAACTTATGCCCACACACCCCTGTGCTGATAACTCATGCCCACACACTCCTGTGCTGATAGTAACTCATGCCCACACACTCCTGTGCTGATAACTCATGCCCACACACTCCTGTGCTGATAGTAACTCATGCCCACACACTCCTGTGCTGATAGTAACTCATGCCCACACACTCCTGTGCTGATAGTAACTCATGCCCACACACTCCTGTGCTGATAGTAACTCATGCCCACACACTCCTGTGCCGATAGTAACTCATGCCCACACACTCCTGTGCCACACACTCCTGTGCTGATAGTAACTCATGCCCACACACTCCTGTGCCACACACTCCTGTGCCACACACTCCTGTGCTGACAACTCATGCCCAAACACTCCTGTGCCACACACTCCTGTGCTGATAGTAACTCATGCCCTCACACTCCTGTGCTGATAGTAACTCATGCCCACACACTCCTGTGCCACACACTCCTGTGCTGATAGTAACTCATGCCCACACACTCCTGTGCTGATAGTAACTCATGCCCACACACTCCTGTGCTGATAGTAACTCATGCCCACACACTCCTGTGCTGATAACTCATGCCCACACACTCCTGTGCTGATAGTAACTCATGCCCACACACTCCTGTGCTGATAGTAACTCATGCCCACACACTCCTGTGCTGATAGTAACTTATGCCCACACACTCCTGTGCTGATAGTAACTTATGCCCACACACTCCTGTGCTGATAGTAACTCATGCCCACACACTCCTGTGCTGATAGTAACTCATGCCCACACACTCCTGTGCTGATAGTAACTCATGCCCACACACTCCTGTGCTGATAACTCATGCCCACACACTCCTGTGCTGATAGTAACTCATGCCCACACACTCCTGTGCTGATAGTAACTCATGCCCACACACTCCTGTGCTGATAACTCATGCCCACACACTCCTGTGCTGATAGTAACTCATGCCCACACACTCCTGTGCTGATAGTAACTCATGCCCACACACTCCTGTGCTGATAGTAACTCATGCCCACACACTCCTGTGCTGATAGTAACTCATGCCCACACACTCCTGTGCTGATAGTAACTCATGTCCACACACTCCTGTGCTGATAACTCATGCCCACACACTCCTGTGCTGATAGTAACTCATGCCCACACACTCCTGTGCCGATAGTAACTCATGCCCACACACTCCTGTGCCACACACTCCTGTGCTGATAGTAACTCATGCCCACACACTCCTGTGCCACACACTCCTGTGCCACACACTCCTGTGCTGACAACTCATGCCCACACACTCCTGTGCCACACAATCCTGTGCTGATAGTAACTCATGCCCACACACTCCTGTGCCACACACTCCTGTGCTGATAGTAACTCATGCCCACACACTCCTGTGCCACACACTCCTGTGCTGATAATAACTCATGCCCACACACTCCTGTGCCACACACTCCTGTGCTGATAATAACTCATGCCCACACACTCCTGTGCCACACACTCCTGTGCTGATAATAACTCATGCCCACACACTCCTCTGCTGATAGTAACTCATGCCCACACACTCCTGTGCCACACACTCCTGTGCTGATAATAACTCATGCCCACACACTCCTGTGCCACACACTCCTGTGCTGATAATAACTCATGCCCACACACTCCTGTGCCACACACTCCTGTGCTGATAATAACTCATGCCCACACACTCCTCTGCTGATAGTAACTCATGCCCACACACTCCTGTGCCACACACTCCTGTGCTGATAATAACTCATGCCCACACACTCCTGTGCTGATAATAACTCATGCCCACACACTCCTGTGCCACACACTCCTGTGCTGATAATAACTCATGCCCACACACTCCTGTGCCACACACTCCTGTGCTGATAATAACTCATGCCCACACACTCCTGTGCCACACAATCCTGTGCTGATAGTAACTCATGCCCACACACTCCTGTGCTGATAGTAACTCATGCCCACACACTCCTGTGCTGATAGTAACTCATGCCCACACACTCCTGTGCCACACACTCCTGTGCTGATAGTAACTCATGCCCACACACTCCTGTGCCACACACTCCTGTGCTGATAATAACTCATGCCCACACACTCCTGTGCCACACACTCCTGTGCTGATAGTAACTCATGCCCACACACTCCTGTGCCACACACTCCTGTGCTGATAATAACTCATGCCCACACACTCCTGTGCCACACAATCCTGTGCTGATAGTAACTCATGCCCACACACTCCTGTGCCACACACTCCTGTGCTGATAGTAACTCATGCCCACACACTCCTGTGCCACACACTCCTGTGCTGATAATAACTCATGCCCACACACTCCTGTGCCACACACTCCTGTGCTGATAATAACTCATGCCCACACACTCCTGTGCCACACACTCCTCTGCTGATAGTAACTCATGCCCACACACTCCTGTGCCACACACTCCTGTGCTGATAACTCATGCCCTCACACTCCTGTGCCACACACTCCTGTGCTGATAACTCATGCCCTCACACTCCTGTGCCACACACTCATGTGCTGATAGTAACTCATGCCCACACACTCCTGTGCCACACACTCCTGTGCTGATAATAACTCATGCCCACACACTCCTGTGCCACACACTCCTGTGCTGATAATAACTCATGCCCACACACTCCTGTGCCACACACTCCTGTGCTGATAATAACTCATGCCCACACACTCCTGTGCCACACACTCCTGTGCTGATAGTAACTCATGCCCACACACTCCTGTGCCACACACTCCTGTGCTGATAGTAACTCATGCCCACACACTCCTGTGCCACACACTCCTGTGCTGATAATAACTCATGCCCACACACTCCTGTGCCACACACTCCTGTGCTGATAATAACTCATGCCCACACACTCCTGTGCCACACTCTCCTGTGCTGATAATAACTCATGCCCACACACTCCTGTGCCACACACTCCTCTGCTGATAGTAACTCATGCCCACACACTCCTGTGCCACACACTCCTGTGCCACACACTCCTCTGCTGATAGTAACTCATGCCCACACACTCCTGTGCCACACACTCCTGTGCCACACACTCCTGTGCCACACACTCCTGCCCACTGTGCCAGACCCATTTTCAGAGCTTTGTCCTCTCTCAGCGGTTCCGGCCCGGTGCCCGTATTGTGCTGGCGGACTCATTACTAGCGGAGCGATAGCGAGCGCAGCGCTAATAGGCCTCAGTCGAGGGGACGGGGGGGTGACGGTGTGAATGAGGCACAAACACAGAGACAGCGAGGAATATTATCAGTGCCTTTATGGCCACACATTCTTGTTTTGTCACTCTCTTTGGATTCCAGCAGCATCAAGGTTTGATAGTTGTGGTCATTACGCAGCGGGCAGAAGCCCAGTTGGCATCGCTGGCAGACAGTTTTTGAGGTTGATGACAGGAGGGGATTTTGTGTAATTTTGGCCTCCATGAAAAGCCAATCCCCCCCAACCCCCCCACCCCACACACACACACACACACACACACACACACACACACTTGTACATTTCTAGGGCTCAAGCACTGAAGGTGCGTAGACACCTATTGTCTCCGTTGGCGTTCTTCTTCTTCCGCTCTGGAAGTCTATGGCAGCCATAGAACCGTTACGGGACGGTTATGAGATTTGACACACAGATCGAGGACAGTCTGAACTGTCACAATAGCAAGTTTGGAGTCTCTAACCCAATCGCTGTAGCGCCACCAACTGGCCAAAGTTGCACTCATGTTTATACTAATAACTTTTGAACCGTAAGGATAGGTATAGAAACCAAAATAATTTTTTTGATGATTTACGTCATTTTCCGTGTACATTTTTTTTCACCATTTTGAATTGTGCGAAAAACCTACTTTTGAAACTCCTCCTAGGCCGTTACTCCGATTTTCACAAAAATTGAACCAGTTTATCTTCAGACCATGCCGACAAAAATTTCTGGAATTCAAATTGATTCGGCAAACCGTTCTCGAATAACGCGCGAACGAATTTGACAAAGTGCCCATCAAAATGAACATGAGGCTATATCTCCGCAACGCTTTAGCGTATTCTGACAAACTTGGTGTGTGTTACGACAACCATGACCTGAGGCTACCCGCACAGTTTCAGCGCAGTGCCACCTAGTGGTCAGGAGATATGAAAAATGGCTCGTTTTGCTTATATCTTCTGAATGCTTTGGCCAAAAATCACAAAACTTCTCTTGAGATTTGAGGCAGCATGCGAAGTCAAACGATACCCAATTTTCCCATATCGGCCATTTTGGGTGTTAGCCATTTTTAAATTTGATGTAAAATGCTATATTATACGAACGCACTGGAGTATAGTTACGAGAGTTGGTATGTGTCTTCGGCATCATGCCCTGACAGTACTCATAAAGTCTCAAGATCAAATGTTCAAAAGTTATAATGAAATTTCTAAAAATGCTAATACTTTTGATTAAATTAACCTATTATAATGAAACTGGCTTTAATAGATTCTTTGGGTCAGGCCGAGAACAAAGATACAAATTTTGCCATATTTGGACAAAATTCCTGTCCTCTATTTTGATTTTCTTACAAAACTTTTTTGAACTACTCCTAAATCGTTTTCACAAAAATCGAATCGTATCATCTCCGGATCGTGCTGACATTGGATTTCGTGTTGATAGACGAAACCATTTTTGTATACCATGGCAACAAAGTTGAGGCATGATGCCAAAGTGACTCTTGAGGCTGCATCTCTGCAATGCTTCGGCATATCGACACCAAACTTTGCTTGTGTCTTTGTCACCTGACTCTAATCAAATTATTAGTGATTGTATTTGATTTTTCCGCCATAATATGCTTTTACTTGCTCGATGTTGCAGTTGGCCTGATGCTTCCAGTCATGCAGTCATGGCTTTTCCTGCCTTTGTCCCTTCATGGCTGCTTGCAGCTATATTTGTTCCTATTATTAGTTTCTGGTGCTTGAACAGAAGTTTAAATGTTTTCAGTGAGTGCATTGTTTGACATGCACAGCAAAACACTTCCGACTATCAAACATCAGCTTATTTGATAACCGTGACATTTGAAATGACAGAGTTTTGAGGTAAAAATGTAAACAGATGTGCACACAGAGATTAGTACACCGGTAAAAGTGAAATCAGAGTGACATGCCAAAATCTATAGTGTGCCGATCGGGGTTTTCCTTAAACTGCTCTTTAACATTTTCCTTACAAAAGAACATCAGGTTATTTATCATAATTGGTGTAAAATTGTACATGTGAATGAGATAAAGAGTGATTTCATCAGGAAACAGATTTGAAGGATAGGCTATATTATTTACACCTACAATTGAGTTCAAATAAAACTCAATTTAATAACATGCTTTATTTATATTTTCTATATTGGGAAATGGTAGTAAATGGGAGTATTGTAACATATTTTGTTTCGAACGCCTGCCATTTGTGTGTTCCGTTATCTGTTTGATACAAAGTAGTTTATAAATCTTATCACAAGGTACGACGAGTGCATTGTTACAATTATTAAGGCCTAATGTACTTGTATTATTTATTGTGTGTGCGTATATTCTCCCACTAGAGGTACATGTAGGTCTTTCTGGGTCCAATAGGAGCAGCTACTTTGCAGGAAAAACCCTGGATGATTATTATATCCATAAGTGAGTGAGAGACTGCGGTCGCATCAGGAAGGTGATGCTCATGTGTGATTTCACCACTAGCTCATTTCTAAATGGTTAAACTGATGTTATTAACATTACTGCACGCTACATATACTTACACTTCAGTCCTCATTCATTCATTCGTCTTTTTATCGTCTCGGGATTCTGCTCGCGCACAAAGCCCTAGGCGCGCGTGCTCCCGGTTCAGGTTCCGTTCGTTCATCACGTGCGCGCGCACGGGATCCAGGTGGGCCGCGGCCTCGTTAAAGAGCCATTAATTATAATGAGGCCACAAAGAGGCGAGAAATAATTGCAAATAAAAGTACGTGATGCAGAAAATAAAAAAGGAAATTAAACAGATGCGCATGTTTTCAGGATCATTGCTTTTGTCCCTTTCATGTGTTCTGTTAAACGCTGACTGGCTAAAAATAAGCAACATAATAAATTATGGTTTTCAACGGGAAAACAGTAGAAACACCTCATCACCTCCAACTTCCCTGGTCTAGCAGCGGCCAATAGCCTTCATAATTATAAGTTTGATTTATTGAAGAACAATCATTCAAGCTGTATCTGACATTACAGAATATATTAGACTATTCATTTACAACTACGCTTATTATTATTTTACAAGACAGATAAATGAGGGAAACACAAGAGTGGACTTTGACATGCTTTATTTAATTCAAAATAATTCTGTAGAAATTATTAATTTACATTTGAATAATATAATTAACAGTACAATAACACGTAATCTCTGAAACTCAAAACTCGTTAAAATCACAGAAATATAAGCATGATAAGATGGAAAAATAGAGGCGAGAATATAAACGTTTTAAACTAATGAATCCCCACACAGTTCAGCCCTAATAATCATGTGTAGAATATAGAAAATGAATTTCATTTTAATAGGGGTTTGCCTTCTCTTCATTATTTACATAGCATATTGCCCCAAACCGTTAAACATCTTTAATTGTTTCTGAAAATGCTGCTTCTGTTGGACGATGGCGAAATACAGCAAATCTTCTTGTTAAAGGTAAGGTGTTATTTCTCTTTCGTTTAAAAAATATTTAATGTTTGAATATGATAAAGCCCATCCAACCCGATCTCACGCAATTCGATCTCGGATTTTACGAGGTGGCTAATTCGTACGAATGACCCCTGACCCCGCCCATCACTGCGGTTAAGACAGGTCGCACGAGTGAGGTCGCACGAATTATCCACCTTTTAATCACTCGTGAATGGGTCGCGAGGCAGGGCTGGCCGTCGGACACCCGGTCCTTCAATCCAAACGCGATCGAATGCCACGAGCTCAAAAAGATTCGCTCATCTAATGTTCGCAAGCAGTGAAACGCTACAAAGTCGCGATGTTTCTCACGTTCTTTAGAATAATTAATAGGCTACTATTTGAATTTGCGTGGACTGCGTATGCTATAATCAGTTTGCTAGTATTCGTGAATCATGTGCACTTAAGATGTAAAGTGTTTCTGGCCATGAATATATGAAAACATTGTGAAATGTCTTTGGCTACAGAGAAATAAAAATACAGGCAACAAATGTTCACTGGTGGAATAAGATGTAAACGTGTGGCTGTAAATGGCCTTTAATCAGGCCGTGTACAAAGGACATAAATAGTTTTACAGGCAATAAAAGGTATCGTCCATCATAAATCTGTTTTCTTCATACTCCACTGTATTCTCCAGTGTAAGAAGAGAAGCTCGAGGTTTTCTTCATAATCCAGTGTAAGGAGGGAAGCTGGAGGTTCTCCTAGAGATGGTCGTAGGCGGAGGGAGGAGCTCGCGAGGAGGAGCTGTAGTAATACGGGGATCCTGCAGGGGGCGACAGGCAAACATCAATATCCCACAGCGAATACGCGGATATAAGCTTATAGTGCATGAGAGTGAAGGTAGGATAGAGTTATTTGCTTGTTTTGTGTTGTAGGAAGCTCAGCTGTGCAAATGTCTGCTCTATAAGTCTAGCTCGAGGGCTAATGGCCGTCTTATGACTGTGCCATTATTTATTTCCACAGAAAACCCAATAGCCTGAAGGCACTTGCGGAGGGTAAAACTACTTCAGAGTTTCATGTGACTGAAACTTTATGCAATAGTTGAAGGGCACGGCAGTCTCGTTTGGGTGTATACAGGTCGTTAGTGCATTTCTTTCTTTACTATGCAGCCGGAAGCATAACATGTAAGCGTGTGGGATGTTCATGTTCATGGGATGGAGAAGTGAAAGTGAGACTCACCTAAGATGGTGGAGTTGGTGAATCTCCAGGCGTCGCTGTAGGACGTGTAGGACGGGTGTGTGTAGGTCTGGCCCGAGTACTCCGGTCCTACAGGGAACACACACACATTAAACACATCAAACTAGACAACAGCAACGACAGCCATGCCAACAGACCCTCGGTTATAAACACACTCGTGCTGTAAGTGTCTGTTTCTCGAGCTCCAGCACATCAGTCACTGGCGGTTAGAGACTGTAAACCATTAATCCCACAGCTGATCACTGGTGCATACAGTCTCTACTCTCTCTCTCTCCATCCCTCACTCCTTCAGGCCTTCAGGCCTCCCTCGGCCATTCTTTCTTTTAACATTCCAATATCTAATTGGTAATTATGGGAGCCGGATTGAATCCCCCCTTCAGTGAGTAATTGTGTATGAACGCTTCCTCTCAGCGAGACCACCAGAAAAATAATAAATCAGACCCTCTCATTTCGCGCTTGGCAGGGCAGACTTCATATGAAAAAAGAAAAGTGCATCTCAGTCTCTGCAGAGCTTGTGCTCCTCCTGCCGTTTGTTCCTTAATGGCCACTCTCTCTCTCTCTCTCTCTCTCTCTCTCTCTCTCTCTCTCTCTCTCTCTCTCTCTCTCTCTCTCTCTCTCTCTCTCTCTCTCTCTCTCTCTCTCTCTCTGTATATGCTTTCCATATAGATTGTGCACTCATTCATGGTGTGTCTCCACCTCAGACTCTCTTTCTCTCCATCTCTCTGGTCTCTCTCGGACTAATAATCCTGATCCCTCAGCGGGCCCCTGTGGTGTGTGTGTGTGTGTGTGGTCGGGCATCAGTGCAGAACTCCTGCCCCGGTCCCTCCACATCTACTGATTAACCCACCCGTTCTCCTGTTAATCTCTAACTCGGCCCCCGGCGTTCTCACGCGCTCCACACATTCATGTTTCAGAGAAACGGCATTTATGAGTCCACTGTTTTAATCACAAAACTAGATCGTTACATTTCCTCAAGAAAATGAGAGTGGCTCTTGTCTGTGCGAAACTGTTGCTAAGCATTTACATGTGTTCATTTAGCAGATGTTTTTATCCAAATGAGGAACATCACAAGCCATTTGTCATAAGAGCCAGATTCAGAGCAAGTTTAGAGTCGAAGCTAGATTAGTGTTCAAGCTAGAGCAGAGGTGAAATGCAGAGAATCCTGTATGTTTGTGTATTAGTTGTGTATTAGTTGTGTATTAGTTGTACCATTGACTCTCAGTGCATCCCTGCATCGGCGTAAAACCTGGGCCAGATCCCACGTGTGTGCGGATAATTCAAATGAAGCGGACCCTACAAATGAGCGGGACTAACGCTAAGAAAAAAAAGAAAAAAAATTATATATATATATGTGTGTGTGTGTGTATATAGTTGTGCTGTTGCTAGGGTGTTCTGGGCGGTTGCTAGGAGGTTGCTACTGACTCATGCCTCAGAACTAGTCCTGTGTTTTTGGTGCAGGTCAAATTTGCTTCACAAACGTACTTTGTGATTTTAATGCTGTCTAAACGGAACATATCTGTTCTATTTCACACCAATTCACTGCGAAATTTGAACTCTCTATGGTTAAAGGTGCTCTAAGCGATGTCACGCGTTTTTTAGGCCAAAACATTTTTTGTCACATACAGCAAACATCTCCTCACTATCCGCTGGCTGCCTGTCCCCTGAACACACTGTAAAGAAACGCGATCTCTGTAGACAGCCCAGGCTCCACAAACAGCAACAAAAACAAACTGCAGCGACCCGCTCCCCGAAACATGACAAACTGTTCCAGCCAATGACCGACAAGAAGGGTTTGGGGGGCTAGTGTGCAGATGAGGAGGAGGGAGGGTCTAGCTAGCCTCCGTTTTGTTTGACAATAGTTCGAACGTCAACAAGAAGTGACATCACCCAGGATCGCTTAGAAAACCTTTAAAGTTTGGTAGTTCAAATATGTCCACTGTAAAAAGAATGAGGATATTCCACTAGAAACATGTTCAGTGATGGTTATGACCCTCGCTTTAATTAACAACTCCCTCTATTTAGATGTTTAACGTTAGAACTATATCATTAAGCACATGTACATGTGTTGTTTATTGCAGTGGTTTGGAGATGCATCCATCCAGAAGAGCGCATGAGCTGCGAAATAACGAATGCGGAACAGTTAGTTCATGTGTTCATGACCTCAAGGCTAGATTACTGTAATGCTCTACTGGGTGGTTGCCCTGCACGCTTAATAAACAAACTCCAGCTGGTCCAAAACGCAGCAGCTCGAGTTCTTACCAGAACCAGGAAGTATGACCATATTAGCCCGGTTCTGTCAACACTGCATTGGCTCCCTATTAAACATCGTAAAAATGTTAAAATATTGTTGATTACCTACAAAGCACTAAATGGTTTAGCTCCCAGTGCTTGAGCGAGCTCTTAACGCATTATAGTCCTTCACGTCTATTGCGATCTCAAAACTCCGGCCAGTTGATAATACCTAGAATATCTAAATCGACTGCAGGCGGTAGATCCTTTTCCTATTTAGCACCAAAACTCTGGAACAGTCTTCCTACCATTGTCCGGGAAGCAGACCCTAACCCTAAACCGGGAACACTTCCCATAAATCCTGATGTACTCGTTACATCATAAGAAGAATGGCATCTACGTTTACCGCAGTCCGCCGGATCCAGATCTGATGAAGGACCTGCGCCACACACACACACACACTCCAGATCTGATGAAGGACCAGCGCATGGACACACACACACACACACACACACACTCCAGATCTGATGAAGGACCTGCACCACACACGCTCCCACACACACACAAACACACACACACACACACACACACACACACACACACACACTCCAGATCTGATGCAGGACCAGCGCCTGGACACGACGACACCGCAGTCCTGAAGTGTCTCTAGCCTCTCCCTGTGAAGGCCTCCTCCTTCTCCTCTGTACAGATAAACGTTGTCAAAATAATTCCGGTTGACGTGGCTATGCGGAAGCGATACATATTTCTGTATTATAGATTTTTAAGGCCAGACGAGTAATTTGTCGAGGTCAGTTTGTAGAGAAAGACTACACGCCTGCGCACATATATATTGAAACGCGCACACCTATAGACTAATCACTAATGCGCATGTGCGCCGCCGCGTCTCACGGGTTTGTGTTTTTGAAGTTTGCGCAGAGATAACCTTTTTTTTTTCAAAAAAAATTCAGGGTGTGTGTTCTCGAGCCGCCAGGCACTGTTGTGTGTGAGTGAGCGGCCGGAGCGCGTCAAGGGTGTTCAGTAGAGCGGTGTCGTGTTAGCGGCCGCTAAGTTAATAGCTAATGATCTTTACAACGGAAGTGAATCAATCAAAACTAACTTTATCTGGACAATAACTTTATTCTAGAGCTGCTGTAAAGCCTAAACACTCTCTGTTACTGTAATCTCCTGTTATCACTGTAAAGCTGCTGTGAAACTCTATACTGTTAAAGCGGTGTATAGATGAAGGAGACTCGACTCGACTTGAGTTGAACTTCAGCATCAGCACAGAAAACAACCACTGTCTTATTTGAATAATTATATCTAAATGTTGTTTAGAAATAAACCCGTCTGAATAGTGACACTTCCCTTTAAAGGAATAGTTCACTTCAAAATGTCATAATTTACTCTCCCTCAAGTTGTTTCAAACCTCTATGAGTTTCTTTCTTCTGCTGAACAGAAGATGTTTTGAAGATTGTCTGTAACCACACAGAAGTTGGACCTCATTGACTCTAGTATTTTTTTCCTACACTGGAAGTCAATGAAGTTGAGACAATCTTCAAAACATCTTCCTTTGAGTTCAGAAGACGAAAGAAACTCATACAGGTTTGAAACAACTTGTGGGTGAGGAAATGATGACAAAATTTTAATTTTGAAGTGAACTATTCCTTTAACAAGCACCAGGAGAGTTGATGAAGCTCCTTTACCTGCAACCATCCCGCTGATGGAGGACGAG